>NC_092424.1:50775156-50929225 GCF_036169615.1 Heliangelus exortis
GAAGAATATGAATTTTCCTCTGATTAATTTCATTCTATATACATCTGCAATTTACACTAGCCTACTATAGCAAACACAAGCAGCACATCTACTGAGTATATATCCCCTTTTAGCATGGAGCTGCTGAGAACGGTCGTCAGGCAGAGCTTGACTTGATGAGTGACTACACATTAATTACTGATGAGCCTTTTGCAGAACTGCACAGCCTAAGCAATTTTTTGTAGGGTCTCATTCAAGGTGGGTACATAACCTGCACGGAGGCAAGTCCTGGAAGAGGTCATGTTGGGTGGCAAATGGGCAGGATGCAGCACATTAGCATCTCCAGTGCTGTGTAAGGCCCAGTGGCCCAGGTGCTTCCATGCCAGGAAACAAAAGCAGGGCAAAATCTGTACAGAGTGGGGAGGGGCTGGTGTGATAAAAGCTTTGGAAACAGCTGATGCTGAGGAGAGTTTCTGGCTCCAAAATATGAAGAAGGTCCTTACTGCTTGTTTTAATAAAAATTGAAGTATTTCCATGAGGGTAAAGCAGACACCTGGGACCATATTCAGGAAAGTCTACCCAAAAGGAAGGATGTGTGTATGCTTGCTCTCTCTAATTGCCCTTTCGAGAGTATTTTCTTGGTACTACTTTTTAGTAGTATTTTTCACTCTAAATGCTTTAGAGTATTTTCTTAGGTAAGAAGACCCACCTTCCAGAAAGGGATATGGAGCAGATCAGAAACAATGGGGGGTTTTCCTCCTTTTTCTTAGCCTATTTCTCTTCCATCAGTACCTTCCTGCTATAACACTTAAGTGTCTTCCTTTGAGCATTAAATGTGTTCTTCATGGAAAATCGGCTTGCAGGAAAATGTGCTGGCAGGACAGTGCTTTCTAGACTCAGTATTTTGTCTTTGAAATATGTGGTGCTACATGTGTGATAACATGCAAAAGAACCAAGATGGGTAAAGTAAGATAAAATCTGAGGTCTCTTTCTTTCTTTCTGGGGGAATTTATTCCATTTTCATGGTTACTTATGAAATTCTGTTCTTCTTTTAAGCAAACATATTTGGCCCAAAGCATCAGTGAATGCACTGATGGAACAGTCATGATCTGTCCAAAATCCTTGGAGAACTTAAGCAATGAGAATCTTGGCAAAAGGATATGTTGTAGAGCAAGAGAGTTTTCTTGAAATATTTGTTGTGGGACATTCTTTTTTTTTTTTTTATTTTTTTTTTTTATTTTTTTTTTTATTTTTTTTTATTTGGTAAAACTCTTTCTCCAGACGAGAACACTGACTTGAACAAGAATTTGGCTTAATTTGTTTCGTAGAAGGCCCATAGACTCAGTCTGTAAAAAACCATGAAAATAAGAGGTGTAATTTACATAGTTCAAGTGATTAAGGTAGGAAATACAAATGTTCTGGCTCTGATGTGGGTTTAAGTAAAGATGTTCCTTTGCTTGTTAACTACTGTCAGAAGGGACCTCATTCAGAGAAAGATGCTGAAAATTTGTTTCAATATCTGCCATGCACATGAGCTGTAGGTAGACAAAGGATCTCTTTAGCAATTACTTTATCTAAAATGTATAGATTTTTACAGATCCTAGAACTTGGTTTTTAATCTTTCCAACATGTTGCAGAACCAAGGTGAGATCTCCTGGCTCCAAAGCCCTTCTCTCAGCTTTTTTTCCAGTTGTTGCTGCTAACTGTTCAGTCTGCACAGGTGAGCCTACAGTCCATTGCTGGAAGGCAGCAAAAGTCAGGGGGGATCAGGAATATTGCCCCCTTTCAGTGTCTGTCTTGGTGTACTTCCCAGGGTGACTGCTTGTTTTAATAAAAACTGAAGTATTTCCATGAGGGTGCAGCAGATACCTGGGACCAGGTGTCTCTCTTGTTCAACCAGTCATGTTGTTGTAATCCCATCAAATAATTAAACAAGAATGCAATTCCACAGCATACTTTACAAATCCACACAGATTGGTATTTTCAATCTGTTTCAAATCTGTAGACCCCTGTAAACTGAATCTAAATTTAACCAAAGTAAACCTCCTTTTCTCAATTATCTTTCAAGATCTCCTAAAAGTGGACCTTTGGTTGAAGGCCACTGATCTAGAAAAAAAAAAAAAAAAAAGACCTTCTTTCCAGTTGATATTTGGCTACACTTACCCAGGGGTTTAGGACATACTCAGTACCACTTAGACTTTAAATTCTGGTGATCCCTGGTGTAGGGACCACTTTTTTATTTTCTACAGGTGCTGCACTCAGTGCATTGGTCAGAGCATTATTGCAGTATAAATAATAAATGGCACTGTTACCTGAGGGTCTTAAAAAATAACATCCTGTACATAAGTTTCTGATCCCTGGATTTCAAATATTTGTAAGTTTTTTATTATTAGTTGCCCAGAACCAGAATGTGCTTCATGATGGTTGGTAGAGGTATGAGGTAAACACTGTCATAGCTGACTGAATTTGTATAGTTGCAGCCTAACTTGTACAGCTTTCATGAGAGGAGATGCCAAGACTGAAAGAAAACATGGGAGTTTCATGGAGCACAATTACAATTGTTTATTCAATTATTAGCCAGTCCTGAAGTGACTCACAGCACAGCTGCTTAGATTTACAGGCAGTTAACAGATGTAAGTGTTTGTTTGGCTTTTTTGTTCAGTCAAAGTGATGTAGTGGGACACTGTGCTGGGCCAGATGTATCAAAAAGTTGAAGGTTTGAGGAAATGGAACAGACATTTGTCTCTTTCTTGCATCAGTTGCTTTGTGTGTGGCTAGGAAGAATATATTCTGAAGGTGATTTCATCTCTGTGTTATACAGTAACAGTGTTCAGTGAAAGCAGTTGGGCATCCATGTCTCTGACACACTCTGAAAAATCTGGGACTCTCTGCTCTGCTGTTTCTGAAGAATCTAATTTTTCACGTGACTTTATTCAAACTCTTGCATCTGCAACAATAATACAGTGTGCTGGCTGTTTGGTGGAATTCTACTTTCAAAACATTGAAAACTGATACTTAGTAGTTATGCCTCAGAATTATCAAGAACTCTTTTCTGCTACATTAACATTCAAATTTCGTATTTATTTTTATAGATAATTGTTCTGTGACCAGAGACAGGGTCAAGCAAGTATTTACACAAGCAAGTATTTACAAGATGCTGCTATACATTGCCATTTCTAAATGATTTTGTTTCTGGTTTTGAGTTTTTCTCCTGCACCAGCCTTCTATGCTAACCTCCTACCTTAAATAAAAGGAACTAACATCACGCATCATAATCAATCACTAACTGTAACACATTAGGGTTTCTTTGTTGTTGTTGTTGTTTTGCTTCCCCTTCACACTTTTTTCCTCTATTTTTCTCCCTGATTTCACTATTTTCATGGAGGTCTCTCTTTTGCACTCAACTACCCTTATCTGAGGTTGAGGAACTGCCTTTTTTTCTCTCTTCTGTTTAAAGTACTTTTGCAATTTGCTTTGCTATGTGCAACTATTGAAGAACCATACTGTAGTTAGTAAGGTCTGTAAAAACTCCAGGAGATTCCCTGTCCGTTTATCAAAGACATTTATCATTTGAGGACTTTCATCCTTCTTCTGGATAGATACTGACCAAGGTCAACACAAATAACAGCCTTGATGGTTACAATTCCTGATAAAGCTTTGGGACTTCCGCTGTCTCCATTCATGTAAATGTGTGCATCATGAAACCAGAGCAGGTTTGTTAAATCTTTTTTCTAGATTGATAGCATCTGATATTTCACCTATCAACAGTGTCAGAGAGTGAGTTGTTAAGTGTAATTTAAAGTTGCCTGAGGGCTGTGATAAATTATGCCTGCTGCCCATGACCTGGTTGGCTTTTGCCACTACTGAAATTCACTAAGCCATAGGAAAATCTTTTCTGCAGATAGCTTTTTGCTGCAATAGTTGCTCAGGACAGTGTGTGATGCAGCTTTTATTAGGACTGAAGTGGCTGAATAGTGACACAGCAAGGACTGGGAATGTGTGATGCATTAGACAGTGATACAGCAAAGGAGATTACAGTCTCTTAGCTCCCTCTTGAAATCTGCTCCTTGGGATCTTCTCCAATCCATGCCTAGAGAGCCAGCATTGCAAACCACCTTCTCCAGGGTTGTTGCTCTCTGATGACAGCAAACCCAAACTAAATGCAAGAGAGAATCTCAGGCCAGTCGTGCTTAACAGAAAAAATGCAGGGACTGGTTGGTGATCTCAGAGCACTTAGCCAGGGGCTGAATTTAGTTTATTGCTGAAGAAAAAGCATGATTATTACTCATTACTGAGAATTAGTCTAATTATCGTGGAGCATTGTGCTTTAAAAGGAACAGCTGAAAGTAGAGAACCGCAAGATTTTAATTTAAGTGGTAAAAGTTCTTTTAATAACTAATATGAGCTAGAAGAAACCAGTGGTTTTATGTTTGACGGAGTTTTGTTTAAGCTGAAATAGATTCCTGCAATTATATGAGCTCATCTGTTGTCTGAGAAGTTTGTATTAGCAGTGTTGAAAAGTGATTCCCTGTTGCTGCTTAAAGATATTCTAATGTATCCTTTACAGTGCTCTAAAGATCTCGGGTTTGATCCTGATTTTTTGCTCATGTGGACTCATCACAAAGTATGCATCAAGAAACAATCTTATGTAGGGCATCCCCCTAAATTAAACACACAAACCAAAGGCCTCCTTGTGACATCGCTCAATACTCTTTTTCTAAATAATCAATTTAAGCTAAAAAGAAGCAGCTGAGTTTTGTGAAATATGCACCTCCTGCATGCCTACTTACTTGTCTGCTGTATGAGCAACTGAACACAGAGAAAATAGAATGGTTGGGATCCTGTTCCAGTCTTATTTTGGGAGTGAAGAGAAAAAGGGTAAACATGCTGCAGGGGATGTAATGGTTCATCCTTACCTGGTGGCTTTTATATCAAGAACTAGTGGTGATTTTCTTCCAGAGCAGTGACTGGAGACTATCCTTGCCTACAAGGTTGAAATTAACTGCTCGTTTCTAGCCTCAAAACCTAAAATGCTCCCAAGAAAATTGAATTGGGAAGAAGATATGCCCTTGTGGGACTGCAATATTTTTTTTGTTTGTAGATGCAAATGTTTTCAGGAATAAGACAGCAGAAAAATGTTCTGGAGGAGAAAAGATGGGAAATATAGAAAGCTATTAACTACCAAAAAGCTTAAGAAAACAAATGAAGAGGAGGTTATAATTTACGTCCAAGACCTATAACAAATTTGATACCTGAGCTGACATTGTGATTGTGCTAGCTTTTTAATTTACTACAAGTCTATTTTGTGAAAACTGTATCTGGTCTGCATGCTTTTTTTTATGAAATGCAATTGTATTTTTGGAGAATGCAAGCAATACTTGTATGAGGAAAGGCACGAGATAACAAGGTGTTTACTTTTGCATGGAAACATTCCCAGACAAAAAAGGAATCAAACTGTCTCACTAGGAAGATTAAGTTCCATAAATTTCTTTCATGCACTATCTTGCTCTTTTCTTATTTTGACAGTCTTTGTACCTTTAACCACTAAACTTCATAATCTTCCTCCTGTTCTTTATGTGCACTATTTGTTTCCCAAGGCAAGTGACATGCAAAGTCATCTTACATTTAAACTAATTCCACTTAAACTTTGTAGAAAGATGGGGAGTAAGACATTTTGAACTTTGTAGTTTGTGATTAAAAGTTTTAGCAGCTGTTACTGTAAAGGCTTAAATATGCTTCCAACTTTTTTTTTCACACAAGTATCTCATCAACCTGGATGTAATTGAATAGCTACAAGACAAAGCATAAATTTGATATGATATCTTTTTATTTGATATTAATAATTTACTGGAACATACAGTTACTGGAATAGTTGTATGCTCCTTGGCATTAGTCTACATGAAAGTGTTTTCTATTAAACAGTGGCATAGCTCTAAAAAATGCACATTTAATAATATTGCTTTGCAAACCAAATGAGTGTACCTATGCCTGCCAATTGAATTGTACCGTGGGTGGAATAATTAATTTGGATGCTAGGCAAGGAGCATATTGCAGCTTTCTGGAGGGTTTAACTTATTTAGTCTGATTGGAGAGCACCCAGGTTAGGATCACATGCATTTTTCCTGCCTTACACCCTTGTGCATGGCAGGGATACAGCTGCTTGCTTCTACAGATCTCCCCCTCTCACCAAACACTCAAATCTGGGATGTGTCTTTTTGTCTTCTAAGTGTATGTGTGTGTGTGTGTGTATGTGGTGTCTTTACAAGTAGTAGCTTTCTGCCATTGTAGAGATAGATTTTCAGCCCCCCCAGATTCTAATTTGGAACAAATAGATGTGTGCTTCTTTTCAAGTGAATGCTGAAATTCATCATCAGACAGCACAACTGAAGTGACAAAGATTTCTGTACATTTGAAAGTATTGCTTACAGTTTTACTGAGTCACTGCCAAAATGAGAAAAACATTAACACAATGACTGGTGAAATTCCATCCTTGGGGTGCAAGAAAATGCTATGAAGTTTGAGATCATATGTATATGTACAAACGTATTGGTAGATTGGTTGATATAAGCAAACTTCTTGGAAAAAAGAAAAATCCCAAAGAGGAAAACAACGTTAGGTTACAGATCCCTGGCTGCAGTAAGCAAAGCCCCTTCAAGTGGTATGTGAAAGCAAGTCCTGACCACCTGCGTGGAACTTCTCAGCTCATCAGAGGTGCAAGTTCCTGACTGCAGGAGCAGCAGTAGGAACAGCTAATGAGCTGGTGGATGAAGCTGGATCCCAAATGTGTGAGGAGAAGGCAAAGGTCCTACTGCATGAGGGTGAGTAGAAAAACATGAGTGATGAAAAGATGGAGGCAGAGGGTGCAGAGGTTTGTCTCTTGCCTATGCACAGGGGCACAACTGAAGGTGACTGAACAAGCTGTTTGGAAACCCCCAGAACACATGGTGATTTCACCTGTGCCAGAGGCCTTCCAAAACACAGGCAATACCTAAGTGAAAGGTTTGCCTGCCTGCAAGCTCCTTCTCACTCATGCTCTTTTACTAAGTCACCTGGTTCCCACAGTTTGTCCATGCATCTGATTCTTCCAAAAATGGGTGGTTCTTCAGATAGAGTGTTTTGTATTATGGTGTTGTAAAGTTTGACCTTTAAACCTCTGTAATTCTTTCTCTAACAATGATTGCACTCTATCAGTCAGTCAGCATAAAACTGGAGATATTTGGTCAGTTCACTGGAATACTATTTTTAGCACAAGCAAACAGAAACCAGACTGGCTCATGATCAGTCCTTTGGGGAAAGGGAGGCAGAAAGATGAAGAGAGGAAGAGACTTCTTCTCTTGAAAATTTTTCCTGTTACTCACAGCACTGAGGAAAAAAAAACTCCATATGGAACAGATCATGTAAGGCTTTTAAAACATATTTGCAGACACTGTACAATTTCTTTGCAGACTGTACAGTTTCTTAAAGGAACTTGAAATACTCTGTGGTTTGGCATTTTTATTCCTATATTTCCCATTTCGGGATGTGTGTGCATTTTCATTTGTTTTAATTGGCCTTAGTTAAATGCATTCACCAGTAGTTAGTTTTCTTATCATCTTTAAAGATCTGTTCATAAAGAAAAACATTCCCTTATTTCCCCAATGGGAAGGAGTTACAAATGCTTCTTTCCCAGTAGATTCAGTAAAGAGGGTTTTGGTTTGGTTTTTTTTTTTTTTTTTGTTTTAAATTGGTGTGCATACAAAGGCCAAATATTTTTCTCCAGCACAAGGCCAGAGAGTAGTGTGCTGCTGCAAGGATGTGTGCTCAGTTGGACACTTAATTCAGATATGGAGCATCCATGCAATGCAGGAAGTCATGAGTTTAGTGGAGCTCCTAGTCACATCTGAAATTGCTTGTCCTTTCCCTGTTTGCTCCCTCAATTAATTTCATAGAGTGACATTCCAGAAGATTAACTGTGGAGTCCAGCCTTCCATGGTCTCCTTTTCCTGACTGATAGGACAGTGATGGTTTGCAAGTAAGGAGGGGTAGAGTGAGATTGGTGATAACTATGATTCTGCAACATGAATAAATGTTACAAGTAAGAATGCTATTAAAACAGCAACAGGGGTTTTGTTTGTTTGTTTGTTTGTTGTTTAAATAAGAGAATATAGTCCCACTTATTAAATGCAAATGTTTGGTTTGAAACATCACCAGAATTAACTCATAAACTCATAAATGTGTTAACCTTTTAAAATTCAGCACTGGTTTCAAGCATATTCAATGTGCATGTTGGGACCTCGGGGCTTTTGAATTAATGATACGGAGACAGACCCTGCCGCAGCTTTTTTTTTTTTTTTTTTTTTGCTTTTTTTTTTTTGCTTTTTTTTGCTTTTTTTTTTTAATAAGAGGATTCCGGTGAGAACAGGTAAGATGAAGGCAGATGCTGAAACTTCCTGCTTTTCTGAACTGCTGCTGTTAATTACTTGTTTTGACATTTTAAAACTATGAGCTCTTCTAACCCACCAAATTTCTTCATGTAGGAGAGAAACTATGCTATAGAACAGAAGCAAGAGAGCTTCACTGAATGTGAATTACGGAAAAAGGTTTTACAGGAAACCAAGGAATTTGTTAGGGCTCAGAGGAGTAAGGACCACTGAACGCGTACAAAGAATCCAGGATTTATTTGACCAGTTTCTCTCTCCGTGCTTGTTTTAAACAATGTTAAAAAAAAAAAAATTAAAAGTAACTTTAAACTGTTTTTTTTTTTCCAAAGAAGATGGTCAGGCAGGCTGCTAGCAGGCAGGTGTAGCCTCTAAAACGTCTTTGAATTCGCTTTTTACGGACTGTATGTTAGGGTGGACTTGCGCCCTTCACGTTTCAGCAGTTCGCACTCATTTACAGAATCTCCAACAGTTTAGTACCAATTTTGTGTGTTACATCATTGAATTTAACACCTGGGGCGGGGGGAGGGAGGGGCCGATGAAGAGCTCGGCAAGGCAGGAGTGGGGGCTCCCAGCTGGGCGGAGAAGCGGTGCCCGG
Organism: Heliangelus exortis; assembly: GCF_036169615.1. Taxonomy (NCBI): domain Eukaryota; kingdom Metazoa; phylum Chordata; class Aves; order Apodiformes; family Trochilidae; genus Heliangelus; species Heliangelus exortis. The sequence goes on from NC_092424.1 coordinate 50,784,151, forward strand.
GCAGAGAAGGGAGGGCAGGAAACTGCTTTCTCCCTGCCTGAAAACGGTAGCTGGTTTTCCTTTTTTTTTTTTCCTTTTCTTTTCCTCCCTTTTTCTTCCCGGGGCTGTAATCTGATTGCTCTCTTTGGCTTGGCTCCAGACAAATCCGAACGCTTAATCTCTCATTTCTCCCCCCCTCCAACTCCTCTCCGCCCTTTCCCAGCCTCTGAGGGTGGAGAAGGGGAACGGGCTCAGCTGCAGCCCGGGGCCGGGCCGGGCCTCTCTGGGGAGGGGCTGAGGCAGCTGCTGGGCTGCGGGAGCTGCATGGAGGAGGGGAGTTTCGCAGACTCCCCTGCCCAGGCGGGAGGAGGAGGAGGAGGAAGTTTGGAGATTAAGCCGCTGCCCGGAGCCGCAGCGCACGGAGGGAGCCGGGGAGCGGCTGCTGCGCGGGGGGCTCCCGCAGCCACCTCACGAGTTTCGGGGCGGGTGTGTGTGGGGATTATTTCCCGCACTCCTGCTCCTGGATTTTAAACGGGAGGAGGAAGAGCGAGTGCGTGAGGGCAGCAGACGCCGCGGGGCTTCTGCCTGTGCCGCCGGTGAGCGCGGGGGCTTTGTTCCAGCAGAGAGCACTGAGGGAGGGGGTGGCGGCGGCTGGATCGGCCCGTAGCGGGGGAGAGAGGACGCGGCGCGGATCCGAGGGTGGGTGTTCGGTCGGTGGGTGAAGCCCTCGATGTTCTGCAGCCCCATGAAACCAGCCGGTCGGGGCGCGGCGGCCCCCAGCTCCTGACCGCCGCCGGGGGTCTGCCGGCGAGCCGGCGCGTTGTGTCCGCAGCCTTTGTGCGAGCCCCGCCGCCTCCCGCTCCCATCCGCGGCAGCGGGTACCCCCGCTGGGCTCTCTTTAGGGCTCCGGTAGCCACGGGTTGCTGGTGCTTCGCTACCAGGGTGCTGTGTCTTTGGCCGATACCGCCGGTGGGCAGCATCCAGATCGGCTTAGATCGGCGGGACAGGAGCTGACGGAGCTGCACCTCTCCGGGCTCTGCCGGGCTCTGGCGATTTCATCTTTTTGGGAAGGAGATAGTGCTTCTTTTAACATATGATAAAATTCCTCGGCGTTTCAGGTGTTGTGCAGATGTTTTAGCAAAACTGGGTCTTCTTGGAAACTTACAGAAAAAGAAGACCACACAAACAACCAAAAAAAAAAAAAAAAAAAAAAAAAAAAAAAAAAAAAAAAAACAAAAACCACAAAACCGAAAAAACCACCCCCAACACAGCAAACCCCTCGTTAATTGAATTGTGGTGTGACCTAAGGAGGGTTAAAAATGTGATTGATTTTTAAGTAGCAGGAACGTTTTTTTCTGGAGAGGGGAGAAGAGAGAGATGCTGTCGGGGCGGAGAAGCGTCCTGCTGCTTGTGGGACCCTGAATGCGTTTTCTCGTCTCTTGTCTCTGCCTTTTCCCTACTTTTTGGGTTGCATATTCTAGCCTTTGTCCCTCTTGTTGAACGAGAAGCCCTTCAGAGCTCATCCTTCCGTTGGTGTTGACAGACCTGAGGCGCTCATTTCCTTCTTTCTTCACAAGCCACGGTACTACAAGCATGAGAAAAAAAGACCCAAAACAAATATAGCTGTATCTTCAGCTGGCTTTCCCCCTCCTCCTCTAATTATTAATTGGCACACTCAGAAACAGCTGTGGCCTTTTTTTCTTCCTTTAATGTTTGCTGGTACTTCAGCAATTTAATAATGCTGCCTAGAGAACATGATGACTTATAGGTGTTTTGAAAGCTCTGTAATGAGTCTACTAATAGTCTTTTGCTACTGTTTCATTCTTGGAGGGAACAATCTCTGCTGCAAGAGAATTGCGGTTCAAATTTCCACAAGCCTTTGTTGCCCGTGCCTCTAGCTAAATTTATAAAGGAATCCTGTTAGCTTGCATAAAGCTAAATCTGGCTGTAGCAACTCCTGGCTGTGTAATTTGCTGTAGTTGGCAAGGCACAATATATGCCTTCCTTGAGTTTGGGGTTTTGGTTGTTTGTTTTTGTTTTAAAGTTGTTTTTTTTTTTTTGGGGGGGGGGGGGGAGGCAGTGTCTAAATGACACATAGTGCTCATAACTCTGAACTCTTTACCAGTGCTTTGAGATGAAAACATAAGAGTTATGTTAAGGTTAGAAAATGTATTAATAGGGCGTTTGTCTTGAAAATATGAGATGGCAGTTTGAGATCGACCTCTTAATGAATATTGGTATTGTTCCTGGGTCTATGCAGATGCCTGGCTATTACACTTTGACTCTCCTGCTTCTCTTCATTCTCTGTTGGCAAACTGGAAATGATGCAAAGCACACTGATGAAAGGTTTAATTTCAAATATGTTTTAAACAAAATACAGTTTCTGGAACACTGGGGTAATGCTGGCTTTTTCTCACAGACTTAGAGGGCCCTCAGTAAACAGTGTTGATCTGTGGCTGTATGAGTGCATCCCCGCAAAGGCGTGTTTTGGTTCTAACAGTAGCTGCTCATGTGTCACTTTTTTTGTTGTTTTACTTAAGATTTTCAGAAAAAAAATGTGTGCCCAAATTTGTCTGCAGTTCATAGACTTGATAATGTCTTGCAAGGACAGTGTTGATTTGATTTTTAAATGATGGTAGCTGTTAAGAATGCACAGCTTTGGAAATCTTCAAGTAGTCAACTTTGTTGGCAGCTCTCAGGATTTTTGGACATCTGCTAATGTGTTCTCCTTCCTAGGGCAGGATGTGAGAATACAAGTTAAGTGTTGAAAGGCATACTTTGGGCCTAAAGTGGTTTATTGCAAGGCCTTGGTATTAACTGCCAAGTAGAAAAGGTTTGGAGCAAACCCACTGAGCTCCTGATACCTTCCTTTTTTTTTTTTTTTTTTTGTTTCTTTGGTTTTATGTGGGGTGGAGTTTGTTTTTGGGTGGGGGGTGTTTGTTTTTTAAATGGGCCTGTGTGTTTTGTATTTAATTTTCTTTTTAATTTTTAAATCTTTCTTGTGAGCTGAAAGGTTAAAGCAGGAAGGGAAGAAAAAACATCTCCTTACTTGTTTAAAAATTTAGGCAAGTCACCCTTTTGTGGTACTTTTTTGCTACTGTTATTTGTATAGGTTGTATGGTTGAACCTTTGACTGATACAGTGTTTCAGGTGACACTTGTATTGGGTTTTTTTGCAAAGTCATTTGGAGCAGTGTGCATGCTTGAAAGCTTCCTTGCATGGGTTTTTTTGGGTTGCCAGATACCTGTTGTCCTCTGCCTTTTCTACTCTTGTAATTTCTTGGCTTCAGTTCAGGAAAGGCTTTTTAAGCCCTGCTAAGTAGACAGGGTTATAGCAACTGATGAAGGCATATATTTTGATGTAGTGCTTTATTATCTTTGAATGCAAACTCTGCAGTACGAAGCTTATCTGTCTAACCATGTAACACTAATAGAACTGTAATTTTGATACCAGCTTCTGTCACTTTACTGAAAATATTATCAGTAACAGGGATAGCTGAAGATCTGTGATAGCATCACTCATACAGCTTGTAGACTGATGAATACTTTTGAGATTAATCCAAATACAGGGCTAACAAGAACACAGTTACAAAAATCTGCTTTAAGCAGTTTTGAAGAATACTTCCAGGGCTTAGCCTGACACACTGATACTAGAAGAAAGTTTTTGTGCAGAAGTATCCTCTCATTAAAATGTAAGTGTGCCCTTTCTATTTAAAAAAGAAAACCTCAAGCCAAAGCAATTCTTCAGGAAGTACATTACAAAATATGGGAGCTCAGAATGAACAGGTTTTTTGTTTGGTTTTTTTAAAGTTGTTCCAGCTAATATTTTCAAACAGATATTTAGCAAACTTATTAAAGTATGCCAAAGACCCATTTAGCTGTTGATCATTTGTTTATTTGTTTGTTTTTTTGTTTCACTCATGCCTGGTTGCCACTCCAGCAATTGCTGGGCACCACTGAGTCTCTCCCCAGCCCAGCCAGAGCTGCAGTTCTTGGCCTTTGGAACATAGAGCCATGATGAGGAGAGGTGCCAGGTAGCTGGGTTGCAGTTGGAGATGATGCTCAGCATGGCCCCATCATCTACCACAAGTCCATAAAATCAGATGCACCATGCCAGGAATTAATTGAAACATCCAATCTGATGATAAAGGGAGCAGTTTGCAGGACTCTGATTAGAAGCGTTTCTCAGATTAAGCATGTATAAAGCTCTGGCAGTTGTAAGTTAGTACAATAGAATTAATGTGATGTGCAGTCCCGTTTGTGTTCAGTCATGGGTTGTGAAGGATGATTGCTGTGTTAAAGAAACACATATAGCAACATGTTACGTTATGGCTTTAAGTTTCTTTTCCATAAATTTTGAAAAAGGCCAAGCATAGTGCACAGGTGTTTGGATAGAATATACAGTAGAAGATAGAATAATTAAATATGAAAAAAGTGCAAGTTAGTAAGGTAATGTCTACTGAAGATATTTGGAGTAGTTGCAATTAAATATGCGGGTCCTCTAAGAATGAGTTGGAATTTTTGCTTGTGGGGACACTGAAGGTGTCTTACCACTTCTTATTCGAAGCAGCACCTTCCTTTTGTAGTGTTAAGTGTGTGGGGGGGAAGAATTATTGCAGCTGTCAGCAAGATCTGGAGTGGCAGAAAGTTTTGCAGAGGTGTTGCTGAATGCTTTGAGAATCTGCATTTTTGTGGTTATGCAAGTTTCAGTTTGTAGGACTAGCAATGAGGAAGAAAGTGCCAGAAAGCATTATTCTTGTAAACTGAGAATGCGGAGGACATGGGACCTATGGTTTTCCCCTCCTCCCTTTTTAAAAGATGCTTTTCAAAGCATTTCTAATAGCTGCTTATTTAATGGTTGACTAAACCTTTCATTCTGGGAGACAAACCAAAACCACCTAAAGAGTTGTGCTGCATCACCAGTCCCAAACAGTATCTTCTCCACCCCAATCATGGCTTCCCAAACTGTGTGTTGGGTTTGTTAACCAGTATCTTTTAATATATCTTAGTTTCTATTGTTTTTTAAGGCAATTAAAGTAATGATTTTCAATTCTTTGGTTGTAACTGTAATGCTAAGAAACTTATTTTTTGAAAGAGCAGCTGAGATTCTCTTAAGATATTATGGCTCTGAAACTTGGGGCTTTAGAAAAAATGTCACACATCAAGAGTGAGCATGTGGAATGACAGAATTGAGGGGAAAACAGAAGCAGAGTGAAGAGGTGAAGTCAGTCAGGCACATCATAAATACAGTGGCAACAGTTGTGATTGCAAGTATGGAAGCCTTTTATATATGTGGTTAAGAATAAAAGAGATGAACATGAATTTATGAAATAATAACTCAAATTTTACCTAAGGTTGTTTGCCTTCCAAAATTACAATGTGGCAAACTGTCTCGTAGTGTTAAAGGTTTTTGAAGTCACTTTACATTTATTTTTTTATTATTTGTGGTTTTTGTATCAGATCTCTCTAGTCTGATTTGCCAAGTGTCTAGTTCATGCAAATTTGGCCTAAAATAGATTTAAGAGCAAGTTTGATTACAAATGCAGGAAAAGAAAGGGGCCTAGCCAGGGTGGGCTGGGAAGGAAATGGAGGGAAAAGGTACTGATACTTATCGAGGAGGCCTGAAAGCAGCAACTGTCCAAGCAAAGTTGCAGACTGCTTAAAACCACTGTCAGCTGCTGACTGGGGCACCTTCTGAAGGACCTGAATATGGGGGTGGTCACTGCCTCTGTTCTCACTAATCATGATGCAGAGCATTGCTGTAAAAATACTAAGCAAGGTGTTGGTTTAATAATTTATCTAGAAGAGAGACTTATTGCACGTGACTTGGTTTTGTTCTTCTGCCCTTCCACAGCCCGAGCTCCACTAGTCCTGCTTTCTAAGGGACCACGGGTGTAATGGTAGGGAAGTTGCATGGGTATTTCATAACTGTGGTGAGCAGGTATATCTTGGGCTGGCAGCTGTTTCCTATGCAAACTTGTGATTCTGAAGCAGAGCAAATTATCTTTGAATCCTTGAAGTCTCACTTGTCTGCTCTGTGATTGAGTTTCAGAGTACAAGTGGTTCCAAGTCTCTTCCTGTAGGCATGCGTTCTGTAGAAACTTGCATGCGAACCCTGCCCAGATGTTTTAAAACCTAACTTAATGAACATTAACACTGAACTATTTGAGCATTCATATCCATTCAGACATTTCAGGGTCATGCCCCAGGCATTATTATTATGCAGCTAATGTTTTCTGCTGATCGGATGCATGTGTCGTCTCACCCACAATATTGAGCAGAGGTAAAAACTGTGTCACGGGAACAGTGAATGAATCACCTGCCTGGCTGCTTACTCAGAGCTGTTGTAGATAAAACCTTGATGCCAGGAAAGACAAGGCTGTTTAGATTGTCCTAAGGAGCACCGTCAGGAACAGCGTAACATCCAGTTTCCTCTCATGGTCATGGTTGACATCTTAGCATTGTCGTTTGGGTGTGGGCTTCAAGGTCAGATTCTGCCTTTAGTCAGCCCACAGGAACAGCCTCTCTCTTCTAGATGTAGTGCATATTATTTAACCACTTGTACTTTCTCCCATGCTTCTACTTGTGTTAGGTGTTGTCTCTCCAAGTGAGCCAAGACATCTTTGAAGTCCTAGTGCAGAGATACAATGGCAGAACTACTTGCTTTCTGCTGCAGCCACTGATCTGTATTACTTTAATGTAAAATAACAGCTCTCTTTGTGTGCTTGATACCTAAGGAAAAATTACAGTTCCTTCTTTGTAAAAATTTAAAAAATAGATGGGTGAAATGAAGAACTACTTAGTATGCAAGTATATGATCTATAAAGAAGATTACTTAAGTGTTCACAAAACTTTACATTAGCTGTTTAAACTGAAGCCAAGTTGCTATCAGCAGAAACATCACAAACCTGCAAACTGGTTTGGTGCTGCCAAGTTAAGTCTTTCACACCAAAGTGCTTGTGATGCTTTGTCACTGTTTACTTTCAAGTTCCTTATTATTATTCTGATAACATACTTCATTGCAGTTGCTCAGAGAGCTATCGTACCTTACTGGCTGAGTGATGTCATCATAGACTCCAGCCTGTTGGAGACAGGGTGGTTTCTATGTAGAGTCAGCAGTCTTAGCCTATTTGAATGTTAGACAGAGATGTATTTAACAATGAACCATTGGACTTGGAAGAGCAGCTTGCCTTCCCTGCATTACCAGCATACAAAGTTTGTAATCTCTCCTTTCTCTGATAATTGTCAGTCTCTGTCATATAGATGGATCTGAAGTCATAAACCTGTGGTTTCATCTATTTGGTCATTTTGTGTGGAGGTTGCTGGCTCTGTCCTGCAGAAAGACAGGTGGACTTGCTGTACTCCTCACTGGATTTAGTCTTTTACATTTCTTGCCTTATCAAGTTGGTTATGCTGTAAAGTCCCTTCTCTCTTCTGGTAGGAGAGTATCGGCTGCAGTATCTCCTAAGCTTGAACTCATATATATACCCAGTTTTCTAGGATAAAGCCATTAACTTCTCTTCTAAACACCTACCTGATGCACCCAGACACAGTGTCGACTTTTTGGTGAGCCACTGTAGAATTTTGTGGTCTGGTAAGTGAAAGATAGCAAGTAATTTCTGAGAGCATTGATAACCATTTAATCTCCAAGGCTTCTTTGATTGACAGTGCAGTATCTTGGCATGCTTCTGTTATTCATTGCTTTATATGACATTGTTCCTAAACAGGTATCCAAGATGTCTGTATGCTACCAGAGTCCGTGCTAGGCACATTTTTTTTATATGAAAAGAACCAGGCTTTCTGCAAATTTTCCCCCTTGAGGAATCACTTAATTCGTTTGTAAAATCTGTCAGTGGGTAAATGCAGACTAGAGCTTCAAGAAAACCCCATCCTTTTTGTGTGAAGACCAGAGTTGTTTACCAAGGTATGAGCCATGCTGGGCAGAGTTTAGAGGTGTTCTCCTGCCTGGTGAATTCAGCCTGGGAATCTCCATTACTGCAGCGTGTCACTTGAGCTGTAGTGTCACTCGTGGAATGTGGCCTGTTCCCAACACTGGTGTGCTTCCTCGGTCATGGCTGTACACACCGACAATGCCCCTTGAGTTCTGCAATCTCCCAGCTCAGCCACCCTGCTGCTCCAATACATAGTGCAGATCCAAAAGAAACCACATTGAAGAGGTTCTTCCTGCAACTCTGCAGCAGAGGGTCCTGCCTGGTTGTCAGACCCACCCCATGGATTTGGCTCTTGTACCCCTCAGGCCCCCCTAAAGCAGACTGCTCATCTAAAAGGTAACACAGGCACTGATTCAGATTCCCACAAGGTCAAAGTAAAGCAGATTAGGTCCTTTTGTCCTCTTTTTTCATGAACCTTTGATGTGGTGGAACCTATGATGTGCACAGATGTGGGGTATGGAGGAGGAGGGATATCTTCCACATGCCATTGCTTGGATAGGGTAGGAACTGTGCCTACTGTTCAAGGAAGACTTCTGGAAAAGGAAACCCACAACTATCTGAATTGCTGTCTTTGGCAGAAAAGCTGATCAGCAGCCTTTGCTACTGAAGTTCAGTTCCTTTCTAGTCTCTTTAATCTCCAGGGGACAATGATTCCACACATACATGACATGCATCTGCTCACCCTGGGGGTTTGTACTATCTGGGTGTTCAAGCTTCCAAATGGATACAGGTGCCACAGCTGTCTGAATGCCTCTTCATTGCCTCTGTGTTGTAGTGATGAGGAGTCTGCCCAGTATCTGGTTCTATTTTTCTTTTTGCTCTTCTTAAAATCAATGCCTGTGCTACATGAAGAGTCCATTTTGTTTTTAATAGAGCATTGGTGATGCCTATCTTCTGACAATTTCAGAAAAATGTACTGGGTTGTTTTCTTTTATTTGTTAATTATAAACATTGAGTCATATCATCAGGTTATTAGTTCTGGTACGTGAGAGAGTTTCCTTTCTATGCCCATGCTTGCCCAGCACTGACTTCTTTCCTGGGACAGTTTGAGGTCATAACAGGGGTGGTCTGGAGGAGTTCTGGCAAAGATGCACTCTTAGCTCTTGACCTTCTCATGCTATTTAGCCTTTGTGGTGTTCACTCTTGTGAATGGGTAGAGTGAAGGAAATTCTAGGAGTGCTGCATGTACTTAGCCAGGGAAATTGGCTTAATACATCTGGGAAACCATTCGTCTGATTGCCAGTGGAATAAATGCCTTTCCTTGGGATGCAGCACGTATTCTGTCCATCGCAGTTAGGTCATGAAGTGAGTAGGTGCAGTGGAAATGATGTCAAATTCTTACTTGAATTTTCATCACTGGTGATAAAACCTGCAGTGTGGTTTGCTGTGTAATGTGAACTTTTGCTAAGAATTTTATTCTTGCCTCTTGTTAGAGGATCAGCATGTGAAATTGTTTGGTGAGAGTATTTGTTCTAAAATAACTACAATATACATTGACACCATTTTACTGTGTTGCATAGACAATACATTATGTTATAGAGATGGAGTTGTCTGGATGTGGCATGTGATTTAGTATGGTTGAGGACCAGATAAGGGCAGGACAATGAAGGGAATGAATGTCTTCATATACCCTACTTGTAATTTAAGCAGATTCCTACTTGTAAATTTGTGGAACACAATGTGGATGGTTTTGGCTTATTTTGGTGTTTTCTCCTAGCAGAAATAGAGTAGGGAAATGCTTAAAAAGCAGAGATTTGGAAACTGAACCAGTGAACAGGTTTATTGGAGTGTTGATCTTAGTCTTTTCCTAAGCATCTCAGTGCAGGGCTACTAGTTTGTAGCACAGAAGGATTGTGTATTGCTTAGTTTTTAGGAAAAGTGGGGTGAAGGTTATTTCAAAGGCTCCTAAAAGAATAACATAAACCACCTGTCCTGTTACTGAAAATTATTTTTGTTGCCTCATGCAGGGTATACCCAGAAAGAGATCCTTGATTTTACTGACTTGGGAAGGATTGTTTTCAAATTTCTGGGCTTTTCATTCAACATGACAGTGAAATCTCCATGTGTGAGAAATGTTTTTCATAGGACAGACAGTAATTATGGTTCAAGTCAAATGTCTGGATGTAGGTGTCTTTGGGGTTTTTGCTTCCTAAACTGATGGATGCTTGATGCTATATATTTTTTTAAAGTAATTAAGAATGCAAAGCTTTTTTATTAATGTGATATATTTCTAAAATAATACTATTTTAAAACATGCAGACTTTTAAAAGATTAAATAGAAATTTTAAGACAAATGACAGTATACCAGTTAATCAATTTCTTTAAGTGGATGTACATGTTTAAGTTGTGATAGTGTTTCTAGTGCAAAGGTGTGTGATGTTCATACACTGAGATTTGAGATAATTAGTCATCCATTTGGTTGAACTGATCAAAGGATGCACAGATTCATCATTCACAGGGTGAAAAATTCTTTTTCCTTATGTATTGTTCTTTTACAGAGTGTGATTATAGCAAGATCTGTATAAAAGCTTTTTGAAGAAGTTAAAAAGGTTGATAGTTGATAGAAGAATATTCTATCGCATCAGGAAGCTTGTGCTCTAGTTGATTTGGATGTGTCTGTAGGACCTGTAGTGAAATGAGGCAACCAGGTGCCACTAATTACCAGGTAGTGGGCATGAGCTTGTGATAAGCCCACCTGTGCCTGATTAGGGCGGGCCCCAGCTGTGCATGAGCAGGATTAGGGGTCCAATAAAAGGTGAGGCTTGAAGCACAGGCTCAGCTCCTTCCTGAGCAAGCCAGCAGAGAGGTTGGTTGAATCTGGAGCAGCAGCACTGAGCCAGGCTGACCCATACTGAGGCAACAGACTCGGGGCACTTTTTGTGCACTTCTGCCGGAGCACCTGTTGGACCTTGGAGCACCGTGCCCTAAGGGAGGTTTGTCTTGCAACATGGACCCTTTCTGAAGGGTGTTTGAAAGGCCATTGGTTGCCATGTGAGTTAGAGAATATTGGCTATAGGCCATCATTTTACTCTAAGATGGATGAAGCTTCTGACAAAAAAGAGTGCCCTACCGAAAGTTTAAGGCGTCTTCAAGATTGTCTGGTTTTCATTTATTTCTGTGCACAGGCACATATATCCATGCATACACACACATATGTGCGTGTATGTGTGTATTTAAATGGCTGTGGTTGTGTTGCCACAATCTTTCTAGGGTTCTTAAAGAAATACCTTTCACTAGCAGCTGAAATGGAGTCTTTTGCTTCCAGAGGATTTGAGACTAAGGAGACTTGCAAGGACTAAATGGAAAGTAGAAGGGCAATTACAGATCACTTTGTGTTTTCCTTTCACTTAATTTATGATGTAAAGTACAGTCAGGTGGTTGGGCATTTGAATGTTACAGTCTAATCACAGGAGCCTGGTAAGACTGCTCACGTATTTCCTTCCCTGGATTCATAGAAATGTTAGTGGAGCCTATTCTGTGTATTCACTTATAAAGAGAAAAAAAACTACATGTGGTAAATAGAACTGGTTTTTAAGTGTCACTCAGTGATACCAAAAGTGAAAAACTATAGTCTTTTAATCTGAAATTGCTTTGTAGTGTTGTTTTATTGCTGTATATATAGCAATTGGATGAAGGAAAATGTATTGATATTTCATGATTTTAGATTTAAAAAAAAACATCTTTCAGATGGAATAATGCTTTTGCCTTTAAAAAAAAACATCTGTAGATGAACACTGTGCCACATTAGGAAGATTTAATTGATTGTATTACTGTTAAAGTTGAAAGGAGACCAATATTTTTTAGATTGATTTTTGAAATAGAAAATCGTGCCTGTTTATGGTTTGGTTCCCTTAGACCTAATTAACTTGGACTCTCAGCTGGGACTATGTTTATTCTGGCATAAGAACAAGCATGGGGTATAGCTTCCTGGTCTCAAAAGACTGGTGATGGTAAGAGGCCTCCACGATGTTCCCAGCCAGCTGAATGCCTGAGGTATTTTGCCATACAGGAAATCAAGTACAGCTGGATGTGCACTGTTTCCACTCCAAGTATATAAACAGGCCTTATGGTGATATTAAAAAAAAAAAAAAAATCCAGTCGTGCATTCAGTAGCTTCTTGAAAGTTCAGAGCAAGAACATTTGATGTTTGATACCTGTGGATTCTTCACTGTCACCTGTGGCTGAGACCACAGCCCAGAAATAGCTAAGGAGAGGTAAATTAATCTTGGGGTCCTCTAGAACAGGCCAATGTAAAGCAGTGACTTAGAAAAATGAAAATAATGAAAAAGGTATCCTTAAGTTCCTGGTTGATATTCCAGATGTTCTAACACTGGGAAGGGTTAGAAATTTAGCAAAGGAAATCAGTTCTTTCCCTCGTTAAATCAAAAACCCTGTGTTTTTCAGTCTTCAAGTTAGGTTAAAAATTTTTGCTAAAAAAAGCCGCACCGTAATTCAATATAAATAGCTGCTTTTTGTGAAGTTCTGGAATAAAGAATATTTTCATTTGAATGCTAATCCCTCTTTCTTGACCTTGTGGAAATGCCTAGATTAGATGCAGGTACCAGACAGATCTCAGAAAGTGACCCTTGAATCTGATTTGCTTTCATGTCTAGAGATCAGTCCTTCTGTTACTCACCAGCAAAGTGAGGGTTTATTTGAATAGAGGTTTCCAGACATTTAAGATAATGAAGTTTAAGATCAGTGCTAATGATTTGCAGAACAAGCATGGCCTGATTCTTTTGGGGTTCAGAGCTTGGGAGCCCAACAGCACTTCCCTGCTCTACCCCTGACTTAGAATGCAACCATAGACAACCTGATCTAGATTTTTAAAGATATGTAGGGAGGCACTTGCAGAGGTGGTAAGACTCTTAATGGGATTTAAAAAAATCACATTAGTGTCCAATTCCTATTCAAAATCTGACCCTTCAGCCTCTCCGAACCAGCTTCAGCCCATGCAATGTTTTATTCAGCTACGCTTCAAGAGGGCAAGCAGTACAGAGAGCATGGCTTAGGGGGCATAAACTGGGATGAGCATGGCCCCCCACCAAGCTGCAGAGCTGTGCTCCTTTTCCTCTAATTGTATAATTTTTTTGCTCCATTCTGCAGAATGCCAGAGATTCAACAGGGGGAGGAAAAGTGACTCCACTTTGCCTAATGTAACGGTGATTTCCTTGGGGAGTGCTATACCAGGTAATTTTTTTTTTTTCCATTATTATTTTGATTTTCAGTTTTTCTTTAAGACATTTTTGCTGTGCCTCTGGCTGAGGTGATTGCTGGTGGTGTTCAGTGAACATGCCTCAAGTTAACCGTGAGACTGCTTATTATGTAAATCCCCAGTAAGTCTCTGTACTATGTTGGCCTGAAATGCTGGTTAGCTGACACTGAGGTTTTCTCCATGTGCATGCTAGTGGGGTTTTATGCTAATTCAACTTAAGTTTGGGGGACCTAAGAAGTTAGAGGAGGTTAAGTCTTCAGTTTTATCACCTGCTTCTGTAGCTGAAGTTTCTCTTGGTTGCTTGGTTCCTTCCTTTTGGAGGTGGAAGTGCCACTTAGATGGAGAAGCAATGGTCTCTCCATGGTGATGGGGAGATACGGGACTTCTGTGCTTTCCTGAAATTCCTTATGTTATTAAATGTCAATTTAAGAAATAGAGTGTAGTGAAATGAGGCAACCAGGTGCCACTAATTACCAGGTAGTGGGCATGAGCTTGTGTTAAGCCCACCTGGGCCTGATTAGGGCAGGCCCCAACTGTGCATGAGCAGGATTAGGGGTCCAATAAAAGGTGAGGCTTGAAGCACAGGCTCAGCTCCTTCCTGAGCAAGCCAGCAGAGAGGTTGGTTGAATCTGGAGCAGCAGCACTGAGCCAGGCTGAACAATCCTGAGGGCAGCAGACTCGGAGCACTTTTTGTGCACTTCTGCTGGAGCACCTGTTGGACCTCAGAGCGCAGTGCTCTAAGAGAGGTTTGTCTTGCAACAATTGAGCTTCCATTTTCTTGTTTTTTTACAAGTTTGTTTACTTATTCTTACTACCTGAAAGTCTTGGGGCATCTGGGAAACTTGAGAGCTCAGGAGAAGAAGATTAAGATACCATGGAAATGTAACTATGTAGTAACAACTGATTTCACTCATTTGGTTATCTGAAACAAATTGACATTCCAGAAATGTTCACGATAGGGCATGCAGGAGACTCTGTGGAAAATATTAAATAAGATGGCTTTGGGCAAGGTTCCTTCCTCCCTCCTTCCCTCCTCAGTGTTGGTACTGACCTAAAGAAGTCTTTTCTTTTCTCTGAAGAAAGCGGACATTCAGTTTTGGACTTTGTGGGTAACAGCACAGACACTGGTATTTGGAAAAACTCAATGACTTCTAAATAACCTACTTCACTCCTTTTGGATAGAGTATCTAATGCTGGAACTAGTGCAGTACAGATTAGTCTAAAAATGTAATTAAAATAGTACATTCAGTTAATTGCTGCTCTGTCTTCTGTGGCCTGCAGAGAGAATATTAATATGCTATTTTAGACCACTGACTCATAATATTTATCACTTTACCCTACTCATAATGAGGTTCATAATACAATTTTGTACTATGTCTTGATCAACCAATGGTGTTCGAATATTCATATAATTTTAGGAAAATGGCTACTTTTATGTCTGATCCAGTGCTTCAAGAGTGCATAGCTTAAATAGACACCAGCAGGTCTGCATATTATTCAATTGAAGCTTATATGTGACAAACATTAGGGAGTTCTTGCTTTCCTTTGATCTAAGGGAGAACAGTGACTGAAAGCAGGAAAACATTTTGCAGAGGCTGAGAGGAAAGACCAGGCATTCTTCAGTATTTCCTATAAATAGCAAGATTTCAATGAGGTTGCATGTTTTAACGTACATTAGAGAAAAAGAATGAGTGTGACCCAAATTCAGTACACTAGTTGCCTGTGTTATTTGCTCATAGTTAATTACTGGAATTGGTTCACAGAGGTGAAGGGTTATACATTCCCACATCCCACACAGCAAATAATTGTATTTATTTAGTTTAAAATTTGTGCATTTCTACATGCATATGAAGTGTTTGCCTAGAGACCTTGGAGAGGGAAGTGCACAAAGTTACCCCCTCTCCCTGATTTCCATTTAGTTTCAAATGTGCTGCTTGGCCTTGGTTTTGAATGGTGGTGATTTTAATGTGTTTTCATAATGAACAGAAGAGCTAAACAAGACCATCAAACTCAATCTCTTTTCTGAAAGCTGAGGTCATGTGGCTTGTGCATGTGTCCTAGGAAGCAGAGGATTTCCTGAGATTCTCTGGGATCCATGGCAGACAAGCATTCACTGCAGAGTGCTTCAGAAAATTGTTGTATCAACAAAACTGGAGTGTGTGGGAATATATCAGCTAATGGGACAAGGCATTCAAGGACTAGATGAAGTGCATTTAGTGGAGAATTAATGTCATGGGAAAAAGGAAGAAATCTAAAACAGGAGGAGTAGTGTTCTGTGAAAGGAATAGCTTGATGGTTTGAACAGATAAAGCTTGGAGGCACACACGTTAACTTTGTACCGAAGAACCACAAGTAATTTTGACAGATTTGCCTCATGTGCCAGATTTAAATCTGAAGGTTTTAAGAATCTTTTCATTCCTAATCATTTTGGGGGGGGGGGAGAGGGGCAGGGGAGACATTTTATCAAATGTATTTATATTTTGCTATTATCCTATCACTTATGTAACAATATTATGTGGTTTTAGTTATTTCAACAAAATCTCATTTAGAATACGCTAGTCTTTGGGGAGAATGAAAATGGGTTTTAGCAGCTCTTAAAGTCACATTTGTTGTAGCAGAGAGGGAAACATCAACAATGAACTCTGTTCTAGCAATTCAGGATGAGTTTTAATACACAGTGAGTTTGTGCTACAAGTCGCTACACACAAAAAATTCCTCGAGCATCTGTGCATCACTGAATGCTTTGTTAAGGCCATGTCTTTAATGGTATAAGGGCTTGAAAATCTGCGTGGGGGTGGAGAGGAATGATGCATGCCCACGTGAGAGCTTTTCTGTAAATCAGTTCTATTTTTGGTATGCGATGGGCAGAGGTGCAGGGCAGAAGTAGGGGTTCAGTTGCTGTGTGGAGCCTGTAAAAGCTTTTCTATTGTGGGAAGCTCCTAGCAGGTTGTTGGTACATTTGCATAAGGATCCATGGGAATATTTGGGGTTTAATTTAGCATGCTAGATTAGGGCTTAATATCTTAATTAAGCCTAACCATTTTTAATAAGTTCCCCCCAAGCCTATTGTGGCTGATTATAGTCTGAAGCAGACATCATGAATAGTTCATCTAGATGTTAGCAGTTTTATGAAAGCTGTCATTCTACTTCAGAATGGAGAAGCTGATCAGAGAATGCAGTCTTTAACAGATGGTTCCACAGAGCTGATTAGATTTTAAAAAAACATCCAAATAATTTAACAGTGACACTTTATACATTTAGACTATTTGCTTTATAAAAACCATGAAAACTATTTAAGAAAAGGTTTTGATAACTGATAAAACATCTTTTCTCGGTGCCATTTAATTATCTTGTCAGTTCACATGATTGGGATTTTCTGCTGTGAAAAAGATTAAATTAATTGCCTGGAAAAATTCAGGAACATTAGGATTTTGTATAATGTATTAACAAAGTGATTCATTTTTTACGTGTTTGTATGTTAAGATGTCGGATAAAAATTCTTATTTAATTTTCAAAAATCCAACAAGACAAGCTCACTCACCCCTATCTTTTTCCCCATGCTTGCTCAGAGTGGTCCCTCCTTTCCCACTGCCATCTCCTATTGTTACGGTCAAATGACCAAGGAAAAGTGTATACTTCCTTTTGTGTCCAGTAGATAGGGGCTCTTAATTGATGACTGCTCCTTTCTTTCTGACAGAAAGGAAGTGAATGGGCAGTAGTGATTATAGCACATCTGTTGTTTTCTGCTGAGCATCCTGTACAGCAGTGAAACTGTCTTGAAGACTATTTTTTTTTTTTTTTTTTTTTTTCCTGTTCAGGACTAGTTCATAAGAAGGGGTATGGGTGACACGTGACTGTGTTGTTCCTTTGTCACAGGTGTAGTCAGAGCAGAACAAATCACATGCTGGAACAGAATGTCTTGTTTGTATTTTCCAAATAAGTGTGTTTAAAAAAACAACAAAAAAACCCCAATCCCAAACCAACCAACCCCCCCCCCCCCCCCCCAAAAAAAAACCACCTTGTTTTGATTGCATGGTATAGGTAATGAGTACTATTTTCATAGTACAGTCACTGCATTGCAATTGTAACACTCCAAAATCATTCTGAAAATGGTTTCCTCTGGGGAAGGCGAGAAACAAGATAGCATCCACACCAAGGACATGACATTTGAAACATTAACTCTGCTCTCATTCTAGTTTCTAGGGTGCATTTCTCAGTCTGTGGCATTGTCATCCATCTCCTACTAGAACATCTTTTGTTTGAGGTGTTGCAGCATAACTCTTGGGAGTTTAATGGGTGGCTTCTGCCCTCTAGGACCTTCTGGAGAGGGGCTGGGCATGCTGCCAGGGGAAGGTCCTTACTTGTCTTTACGGACTGCAGAGAGGAAAGTTTTGGGGGCAGAGGAATGAAGAAGTATAGGAAAGGGTCTGTGGCCTTAGAGCAAAA
The DNA here is from genome assembly GCF_036169615.1 of Heliangelus exortis. Taxonomy (NCBI): domain Eukaryota; kingdom Metazoa; phylum Chordata; class Aves; order Apodiformes; family Trochilidae; genus Heliangelus; species Heliangelus exortis. The sequence goes on from NC_092424.1 coordinate 50,801,742, forward strand.
GGGGGACTTGAAGTTGGGGAAGGTAGATGTCTGGGGAAATGGCTGATAGGGGCCAGTAAAGCAGAGGGTATAGTAGGTGTGGGTTTGTGCTGGACTGTGTCACAGCTTGTCCTCTGCATCACACCAGCAATAATTTTTCACTTTTTATTTTTCTTTTTGACTCCTCTGTTAGGAAGAGAGGAGTGAGATGCTCTCTGCAAACCTTGAGTGTGCTTACAGGAAGCTTTTTTGTTCTCCCCACACAAAGTTCTTGAGCAACTTTAATTGAAAGCACTGTGTAAATCTGAATCCTTACCACTTACTTTCTTGTCCTTGTTTCTTCCTTTTGCTTTTATTGTGTTTGACTGCAGCATTTTTCATAAGCAAGGTGCCAATACTCTGCTTTTGGTCAGATGAAAGATTTTGGTACCTAATCTGATAGTGGTTGGGTGAAGCTGGTTAGCTGAAGTTAGTGCGATGGATAGAGTTGTCCTCCTTCTTGAGGGTTTCTGGTTTGTTTTGGTTAATTGGTTAATATATTTGGTTTATATAGTGTTTGTTTTCAACCCTTTCTTGTCACTTGCAGTCCTGAGAGGATGCTCTCACCCATCTCTGTGAAGAGGGGATCTCCATCCCGCAATGAAGGAGGTGTTGATATGTGCTACTCTGCATCCAGACAATGCTGTTTAGCTGGAAGCTTACAGCCTTTCTTAAGCTAAGCATGTTTTTCAAGTGGCAGATGCACGTAGCCATAGAGATGGGAGGAGTGAGCAAGAATACACTGTACTGTATATGAATATCAACATAGCTGAACAAAAAATCCATGAAGCTATACATGAATCGTGCTGCAAGCAATGCCCCAGTGATACATATGCCCTTATGGTGCTGGCAAAATGGGCATCAAAACTGTGACCCTTTCTTTGATATGATTTCTTCCTGCACTCTAAATTTGCAGACAATGTGGATTAGTCAACTGTGTAATTATCCAGCATAGATAAGGTTAAGCTTCTGTCATCGCTGGTTTTCCCTGATGAGATCAAACTTTAGAAAAATGGAAAAACAGGTGCCATTAAAAAATTTAAATTCAAGGGATTTTTTCTTCTTTCTAGTGGGAAAGGGTGTGTAAGGGTAATATAAGCAGCTAAATAATCCTTTTGCTTTCTGAGATACACAGAGGTTGTTCATGCCTCCAAATCCATTTAAACATTTAGCCTATTCCCATAGGGTTTCACTTATCTCGCATCTGTTGGCAAGCATTATGTTGTAGCTAGATATTAGTCATGCCACCAGCCAAGTAATACAGGAAAAACCCAGTAAATCAGTGGGGAAAACCCTACTGAAATCTATTTGCCCAAGTCTTTGTTAATTCTATGGATCTACTAATGCATTATGATGAGTTTTAAGAAAGACAGTAAATTGGTATTTCGAGATTTTTGCAATTCTAAGCACTACATTGATGTGCTATTCTGCACCTCTTGCATAACTCATGAGAAAAACCTGAATATTTATGTGCTTTAATGTATTCAAATTGCTAAAATGTTTTTATTGTGGAATCCTGGCTTTGGCAACAGATGTGACTTCCTTTATCCTGAGCTAAAAATGCAATACGTGACTTAGAGCAGGACTACAGATTGGTTTAAAAAACTTTCAAAGGCAGCTCTTTGGGTGTTGCTGCATTTATGACTATACACATAAACTAAAATCCTACTTAAAATATAAAAGTACTTGTTCTGTTGAGACAAATATTAATTAAAGCATGATAAATAGTAGTTCAGTAAAAGAAACTTGAGCAAGAACTCCATCCTCTGAAAGAAAGATCAGATAGTCCTTTTATCAACACAAACATCAAGTTGAAGGTACTGAACATCTGGTTTCCTTCTGGGAGAATTATGTTCTGTCCACTTGGCCCTTTGTAAAAGTAAATATTTTTATTAGTATGTTATGTAGGAATTTGAAAAAATATTTAATATTTGGAAATAAAAAAATATGCTTTTGAATACTTGAGTAAGTACAGTATATCAAATGCTGTTTTAGTCTTGATTCATGAGTTTCTTTTGTGATTACCAGTGTGGAGTTGGATAGAAGACGGGACTGATATACCTTTCTTTCTTGGTTTTAATTTTTAAAAGAAAATATTTCTCTTTTCCCCTCACTCCTTCGTCACCTTCCAAGAGTGTGTTTGTCACCCTACAGACATTTCAGCTCTAACTTCTTTTCTTCAGGTATGGCTATAAACTGTGCTTCAAGGGTAAATCCAGCCAGGATTTTATTGGTTTACTACCTAAGTTAGATGCATGAAGTTATTTAGGAAATATAGTTATACATTTCTTACTTGTTATATTTGTTTCTCCCATGTGGAAATAGATTATGTGGGAAAAATATCCTCCATAAGTATAGGTTTAAACATTAATGCAGCTTCTTTTGTGCCTGTATGAAAGAGAGTGTTTAAAATAAATATTGTGGCCTTTTAAGAAAAGAAAGACACCTGACTTTAGGAACTGTTCCAGTTGAGAAATTTTAAAAGTGAATCCTGTTAGGAATTTTTCAACCAGGAGTATTTTGTTGGAAAATTGCAATTTATTGACAAGCAGAACACGTCACACACAGTCTTTAACAAACATATCAGCAAAAAAGGCTTTTGAGTAAATGTGGTTCTGTTCCACAATATTTTTTGAAACTGAAGTGCATACTGTCTCTGTGGAAACGTCTGTCTCTGATTTTTAAATTAGTATTTTAATTTGGATTACAGTCCTCCCACAGTCTCTACCTCTTCTTCACAAAGGACATGGATATTTTGAAAATTTGACTTCTTATTTTTCTATAATTTGGAAAGACAGCTTACTAGTTGCTTCTAGAGTGCTGATACTCTTTTCTGCAAAGTTTCTCTATGGAAAAGACTTCCCTTTTTTTTTTTTTAATAAGAACAGTCTGACAAGTGTCAGACATGGCATTACTAATATCATGACAAACTGTTCCCCCTCTTCCTTTTCGTTCTCTGCTTGACATGTATTAAAACTCTTACTGATGGCTTATCAATGAAGACCTACTCCAAAGTCCTACAAATTTGATTTGGCCTATTTATTATTATTATTAGTCTAAATAGTTGTTTATAACTGCCTATCTCTTTATTGGATGTGCCAGTGTTGAGGGGTTGTTAATCATCTGGGTGAAGCGAAGCCTTTCAAAAGTTCTGGTCTCAGAGTTGAGGGTTTTTGGTCACGTGGGTTGCAGGATAATTGAGGACGCTTGTGCCAAATCCACTGTTAGTCTAAACCAAAAATACAGAGTTTTCTGTGTTTATTTTGGGAATAGGTTCATAGTTTTATGTTTGCCTCATACACTGATATTTATGAGAAATGACATTGAAGGGGACTTTTAACAGCACATTGCAATTTAAAATATTATTTTGTCTCTGAAGCACATATGGTAGCGGAAGATCTAAAGCTATTAATTTGGCTAGGACAATGAGTTCTTTATGAATTGGGGCTAGCCCATTGACATGAATTTGCTCCTGAATTAATGATGATGGAGGGTTGGGGAGTTTGGAGTAATGACCATCTGCTGGGTTTTTTATGTCCAGTGTACTCTAAGAGACTATGTGATGCCTGTGATAATGTGCTTTTGCTAACCTTAATAACTGGATTGTTATAGAACAAGGATATAATACCTGGATGGAACTATAAATTTAAGTAGGTTTTTTTTTATGTGTTTGAGAGTACTGTCTTCCAGGGGTGGAATCTTACTGCTTGCCTAATGGAGTGAGAATGCACACTACAAAGACCCAAACCCACACACAAACCCCCACAAAACAAAACCCTACCAACCAGACAGCAGTTTTCTAGTTATTCCCCGTTCCTGAGAACAGCTTGATTGGATTCCCTCCAGCCTCAGGAGAGATGAGAGACAAAAACCCCAAATTCTTTTCACTCTGAGGACTGGAGGAGCCCCACACAAGTGCCATTGTGCTTCATCTGCCACAGTGGAACAGAACATGTAATCATCAGATGAATCCCCCGCTCTTTGTCCCTCTTGCTATTCATAACTTGTACCTAGCTTGTAACTCAAGATGCAGTTTAAATACCTGAAACAATAACTCTCATAAAGCTTGTTTTACAGCCTTTCAGTGCTGAGAGTAGCATACATTTCTTGGTATTTATTGTCAAATCATATTTTGTCTTATCTGTACCCTATCAGATGGTAGGATATAGATACCTAAGTAACTTTTGTAGTATAAATAATTGTATCAGTGAGGGAGGAATGAAATTCCCCTGTGTGAGCAATTTCCTTCCCTTCTTGCTTGGATCTTAGTCTTCAAGGTGTGTGACACAAGCCTGCTGCAGGCTTGCTGGAAAGAAGATGAGTAACTGGGGGATTTCCTTAAAATGAATTGGCAGTACTGGTAGGAAAATGCATCCTTCATTCTGTGTAAGCTGGAAAGTGTAGCATAAACATACATTTATTTGTAAATAGTCATAATACAAATATTTTAGTACTTCCATAGCATTGTACTTCTTGCTGGTGATCTTTATCGCTAAAAGTAAACTAATAATTTTGCCTTAATGATTCTTCCATGTTAACCAAGGGTTGCAAACCTGTACTTCCAGAGATACCACTGTCCACGGAGTTCTGATATGATAGGATTATTTAAAGGATAAAAGATTTCCGAGGTGTATTTCATAGTCTGTATAAATTGTTAGTGCTTAATTCCGGCTGTCTGGATATAGGGTTTTCGCCACAGTGTACAGTAACCAGCACACTTAGAAAGAAGCAGAGCTCAGCTCTCCTGGAGTAGGAAAAACTGCCCAGAGGAAAAGTGGGATGTAAGACACTGCCCAGTAATAAAACAAAGGCAAACCCACGTGCCATCCTCTTCCAGTTCTGAACCTGTAAAGTGTTTTAGTGTTCTTCCTAATGCATATTTTTTTAATTTATTTTAATTAAAAGGTTGAAAACCTTTATTTTGCTTGGTATTTTCTTATAATCTTGCCTAGTAAGCAAATAAGCTGCACCAGTCAAAGTAAATCTTTGGTGGAGTACTTACAGGACAAAAAAAGAGCGAAACTACAGTAAAAGCCCACAAAAGATACATGTGGTTGAAATTGACTTTATTATCTACTTCAGCTTTAATACATGCTTTAATTAGAAAAGTAAGATCTTGTTTTTGTAATTACTTCTCTGAAAAGTGGAGCAGTTCACTTACTTCCTTAGAGAAATATGCTGAATCTTCAACTTCAGACATGTGAAGGTGTTAGTTACAGGTAGTGTGTTTTAACCAGTAATTTTTATATCAAATGAATTAATCTAATAGTTGAGTTGTGTGTGAATTTCGCTGACAGCTAACTTTGGAAAAATCCAAAATAATTCTAGACTCTATAAAAGTTATGGTAATTAATTTCTCTGGGGCTTATGGCATCTAAACCTTGTTCATCGTTTTTGTTCTGTTTTGTTGTTCCTCATCCTCATGTTGTTCCTCATCCCCATATCTGCTTTACAAATAAAGCCAAGTAATAAGATTGATTTGGCAGACACACCACATGGACATGTGTTTTAAAATAAGTGGATCTTTTTTTTTTTTTTTTACTTTTAGGTGTAAGACTCCCCAAACCTTCAAAAATAACAGAATTTTGAAGTTTGGTAGTTACTTCAGCCTACACTGTAGTTATTTTTAAGTATGCTGGGTTCCTACCCATAAATTAGGGTAGATGCTAAAAAGACTAATCAATTTTGAAAAGTTTGGCCATTGATTTATAATAATTATGATAGATTGCAGCTTTTTATTGCTTCAAAAGGTTTTTGCTTAAACTCTACTGGAGATGGACTTAAAAAGAAAACCTCAAATACCCCAAAATCTCCCAGACCACAAAAAACTCCCTTCCATTAAGGGTCTGCTTGATGTCTTATGCTGGTGTTAGCATGATAGTGTCATAGAGAAGGCCAAACTTCAGACTTGTGTCTGGAACAGCTGTAAGAGAACTTCCCTTGCTGCAGGAGAGCTGGGCAGCCACATCTGGACTCAGCTTGTGGGTTCTCTTGTTCTATCACAGCTGAAGCCTCCTTCACCAGTTGCTGGGCTACACAGGGGCTGAAATGTTGCCAAGAAAGGTGTCTACAGGTACAGTGACAGAAAACTGTGGTGCTTTTTGAAAGGTTTTTATCTGATCATTTTAAAAATCAGGACTGTAAAGGCAGATGAGAACCCAGTGGCATATGTGTAAGGGAAGAGTAGTTCAGTTGAATGTAATCATACTTTCTGCTCTCCAGAGAGTAGGGATCTTTGTTTTTTCCCATACTTGTTTTACTTTTTTTTCCCCTGTGTGTTTGTCTGTGTCCTGCTTCCCATTCAGAGTTCTTAATACCTTTGGAGATTTTAACCAAATTCAATTAAGAGAAAAAAGTGTTCAAAACTACATTTCAGCAAAGCTTGAAGCATAAGTGGCCCCATATGAGAGTGGGGTCGTATAAAGTTGCATCTGTATTAAGTTCAGATGGGCCTAAGAACTTTGCCAAGCCTGGAAGAGATGGTCTATGATAGTCATGTTTGCTGGTGTAATTTTGAGGAATTTCAGGTTGCCTTCTCCCTGGACAGTTTCTGGGCATGACTCAGGCCCTAGTCCAGTTCAGCCATCACTTAGGAGAAATGTTTTTTGTGTACCTTATTTTAAAGACTGGGATTATTCATCAGCACAGCTGTGGGCTCTTCTGTACCAGCTTTTATGTTTTTGGCACATTTAGTGCAATAAGTATGTAGTCTTTGTATTTCAAATGATTAAACCATGTGATTCTTTTTATGCAGCACCTGAGAACCTGTAGGCTGGTTCACTGGTCCTGTGAATGTCTTCACTGTGAGGAAGATCAAGGTTCATGTTTTATTTGACATGAGTGCATCTGCTCTTCTGTTTCTCTGTCTTCAGTCCCAGGCATGGAGGAAGCCCACTCTAGAGTGTTTCTGTTATTCATTTTAAAAGTGAATATCTGAAATATTCTCCTTTAGAGAAAAATGGGCACACTAGTGGCTGAGGATAAGAAAAAAGTCTATAAATGAATAGACGAAATTGAAACTGGCATGGCTTTGGTGGGTCAGTATGTAGTGGTCACCAATGGACAGAAAGTGATAGCTGCTTTGTGATATCCCTGGGACTACTGCACAGGCTGTGGGGACAGTGACAGGGGTGGGACAGAGACCAGGGAAACTGTCATCAAATCCAAAGAAATAAATGCTGCTGCTCTACCTATTTCTATTGCTTAAATGCTGCAGTAAGGCTCAGAGGGCTGCAGAACATCATTTGCTGATTAGATAAGAGTGGTTTCCTGCTTCTTGTGGTAATATACATGTCCTTTTGTGTGTGTGTTAAATACAGCAGGGATTTTTTTTTTCTTTTCTGTTGATGTGCTGAATAGGCTGACATCATCTCAGAGCTGAGGCAGGACCAGGTGGTGTCCTTGGCTCTCTGTGCCTCTCTCTGGATTCAGTGGAAACTCGGTGTCGTTAGTATGCACCCCGTGTGCCCGCCTTCCTCAGAGTACAGAATGTGGGCTAGGCAGTAAGAATGGACAAACTGGGATTTTTGTGTACCAAGGATGGCATTACATAACTTGAAACAGCATTACTGGACAACTTGTGTTCTTTGGTTCAGTACATCGGTGCTTAATATTTGAACAAACCATTAAGGTTTATAAATACATAGTTGCGTGCCTTGGCTTTAGGTTTGTTCCCCAACTACTATATTTGGGAGGCTGTTTTGCAGAAGGTTCACTTAAGATATTTCTTCCCTTAAAAGTGGGGAAAAAAGGAGCTTTCATCTGAATTCATTTGGCTTGGCTCAGAGAATTCAAAAGGTTTTGGAAACTGGCTGAAGATCTTGGTACTGACTTGAGTAATATCCCCTTGAACATTTACTCGAGCCAAAGCCTATTCAGAGATCCCCCTCTCACCCTGTCCTTCTGCATATTGATTTCCAGTACTAGATCAAATGCTCAATGAAATACAAATTGTTGTATTAATCCTTTGTTGTAACGTTAGAAATAGGTTATTAAAGAGTTGCCAGTTGAAGTCCTGTGGCCTCATTTTATGTTGTGTGTTTATGTAAGTTGCAGTAACTGGCAAATCATGACCATCTCTTTTGTGTTTGGGTGGTTTATGAACTTAACTAATTTGTATCCCTTCGTGTTTATAATTCAGTGTGTAATATTTACATATATCTTGAAAATTCTTGACATAATTTTGGGAATTATATGGGTTTTAACTTTCTTAATTAAGGAAAACTCAACTCCTGTATGTAGCTGTTTGGTCTTTTTCAGAAGTTTCTTGAGATGGAAATGAAATACAAGTACCTGATCACCCTTTATGCCACTTTCTAGTGTTGAAGTACCAAGTGATGTACCTTTCACACTACTAAAATTTTACTTGGTGACACTAGATGGAAGAGAGACATCCCTTTATCAATAATTCTGGCATTCCAGCTAGAGCAGCGAAAGCCAGCTGCTGAATGCGTGATTTGTTTCTCATTCTTTACTAATAGTATAGAAGGAGAAAAATCTTCACTGTTCAGTGTGATTAGAATGGAAATGTAGGAACGGTGACTTTCATCACTGGTGTGAGAAGATGAAGAGAGGAGAATGTCAACTCTTTTCCTGGGTGAGAAGTGTCTATTAGTTGAAGAACTAGAAAAAGCTTTGTAATCCAAACATCTCTTAAAACTATAAGGCAAAGTTAATGGAAACCCTTACTAACCTGTATTCAAACAGGATGCTTCCTAATGATCGCTATCCTTGATATAACTTAGAATCTGACACACTATAGGATTTGTCTTGATTTCTTCACCTGTCTTATTGAAAGCTACAAAACAACATGCAGTTCACCAGAAAAAGTTGTCTAATGGCACCGTCTCTGGAAGACACTCAACAATTGCTTACTCTCTTATACTCTGTCCATGAGGTAATATCATATGACAATTTTTCAAGTACAAAATAAGTATTTCTTTGGTTCTAAGTTAAGTTATTTGTTTTATTTTTTTAAAAGTAGAATGGTAGTCTTGTCAAAATGCTCAATGACTCACACTCCATGCAGTTACTGATAATTATAAACAACTGATTTGTTTAAACTACATCTCTTAGACTGATGTAGAAAGGAGAAAAACATTCAGATGAAGGAAATGGCCTCCCTAACTATAACATTTGTGAGTTTTGTTTTTTTCTCCATGTGTTTTTTCTGAATGGAACTAGTGTTCTCACATGGGGCTAGCCGATGTCTGCATTTGGTGATGCAAAGTTTAGTAATAAATCCAGTTTTTCTAAAAAATCATGTTGGAGATAAGAAGCATTTTATCTTATGGCATCACAGAGGGAGTTTCCCTCTCTAGAAGATGATACATTTTAACCCAAAAGAAAATTTTATTCATCATTTTGTCATCTGCTTCTCTCAAAATGGTCATCCAAAGTCCTTTGGAAAGTCTGGCAGGTTAAAGATTGTTGCTGTCTGTGGTTTTGTTTTACCAGTCTGAGTCTTCTAGGCTCTCTACTTGTGTTGATCATAGGTGGGTGAAGTAATTTCCTTTCTCTTTCTAGTGATACTTAATTCAGTATTTGATATTTTTATAGTGAGTATGTATAGGCATGTATTTATACTTCTTTGTATCTACGCAAAAACTGTGGTCTGCTAGAGATTAAATGTCAATGTTATCTGAAACTATGTAATTCCTCTATGCTCTGCAGTATGCAAACGCATTTCAGTGCCACAGAAGTCAATAGGGCTAAGTTTGCAGTTACAGAACTCTGCTGGATGGGGGACCCAGTATTCAAAGTTAATGAGCATCTAGAGGGTCCCGGCTTCTTCATCACAACTAGTCTGAGTGTTCTGTATGTAACAGCAAGTTTGGGCTCTAGAGAATATGTTGTTTGCAAGACATGCTTCAACAGTTGCATTCTGGAGTGGCTTGCTAAAGAGTGGAGTGTTATTGCAGGAAATGGCCCAGCCTGAGTTATGGGGCATTCATTCAGACAAACTGCAAGTGAGCAGCACTGTTAGTCTAGTACTAATTTCATCTTTTTTTTTTTTTTTTTTTTTTTTCCCCTGTGTATGTGCAGTATGTATATTAATAATTCTTAGTATATGTGTAAACACAGATGCATGTACCCTCAAAGATGACAGAAGTAAAAGTTGGAGATGCTTGAAGTGGTCCTGCAGTCAGCTGCCTGAGAGAGGCCCAGGGGACAGCCTCGCTGGGTGTTCAGGTTCCTGGAAGATGTCAGGGCTCAGAAAGCTTTAACTGTTGACTCTCTTGTGCTAGCTGCTGTGTTGGTTGCCTGATGTTATATACTCTGTGATGAAAACAAAGCCCCAGCAATTTTCATTAATCACACTTTGCTGTAGTCAGAAAGTTAGATGGGCTTTTTCTGATGGCTGTGGGGAAAAAATATGCTTCACAGGGTATATGTAAATAACTCATCTGTGTTTTGGCTAGCTGCTTAAATGGCATTTTCTGGAAAAATCAATTGAGTATTGCTTGTCTAATAATGGTAAAGCTCATGTCCAATAATATCATGTTTGGGTGATTGCAGGAAACACACAAACCAGCTTTTTAGGACCCCTTTTTCCTGATGGTGAATCTGTCAATCTGTGCCCACTCCTTACCTTTCAAAACATCCTGGAGTCCCTATTTGCTAGGAGAGAAAAGAAGATGGTGAAGAATCCATGTACAAAGTGATTATTCATTATCCTGGTTTTAAGTAGAATACCCTTTTGTGAACAAGCCTCAGCAATGACAAACCAAACACTCCTTTGTAGCCTTTTTTTTTTTTCTTTTTTTTTGGGGGGGCGGAGAGTGTCTCTCACCAACTCTCCAAAGGAGCTTACAGTTGAGGGGGAAAACATCTTTCTTTCTTGTTTGCTAAAAAACATTAATCTCAACTAGAACTTTTACCAAAATAAATAGACCTTGTGGACAATGCTGGCATTTTTGTCTTTCATCAGCATGACCTTCTCTGGCAAGTTCTGTGAGTTTTTTCTGTAAGCAGGTCTGAAGTTATTTCCTTGGAAATATATAGTGAATCTAAACAGATTTATGAGTGTTTTGTAGCAGAGGTAAAGCAGCCTTACTGTAGTTGATGCATACCAATTGCTCTGTTATCGAGATGGGAAGAAAAACAACCATGCCCTGAAAAATCCATTTGTAAGAGGAAAAGCTTGTGATTTTGTTTTGGTGCAGAACAGCATTTTGTTTGTCTTTTTCTTTTATGTTTAGGGTTTTTCAGAAACATGTATTTAAGTGGAGAGAAGAGGTACCCCTAAGCCAGCTGAATTTGAAATGGATTTGTCTGAACTTACACTCTTTAAAAGCACCAGGCTTTCCAGTAGTCATGGAGTATTTACTTTTGGATGCACCTTATCTCTTTGTCGAATTGGCCATTAATGTGTTTTCAAGGTTTGCACTACAGACTGTTTATGTGAATTTAAGAAGACGTCATTCTGTATCATAGTTCCTTGACTTTGACCCTCCACAGTGTTAAAATACATATGAATTGTATATGTTCCACAGCTTTTCTAATGACCTTAAAATATCAAGAATTTCTCCGTAACAAGGCTATGAAGCTTTCATTTAAAACAAAACAAACCTAGAAAAGCCTTCATTGTTATCATAGTCCTGTGATGTTAGGAGAGACTGTCCTGCCTGATATAGACAGCCTGATGTCCTTACGAAGTGAGTGGCAAGGCTGATTCCCTTTTTCTATAAAGTAAGTGTGATGGTGGTGTTAGTGAACTTCAGCTGGGTGTCAATAAATTTCCTGGAAAAGAAGTGGAAATGGGGAAAGGAAGCTTCAGAAGGTGAAATGCATCCAGACTTGGTAAGTATGTTTCTGCCACAGTAACAAAATTGTTACTGAATCCATTGTTATTTTCTATCTTGATATTTATTCCACACATCGAACTGGAGTCAGGTACGTTTAAGGCTTTGCATATTATAATTTACTTTCACTGTTACTTGACTTGTTTGCTGGGATTGGATTTCTTGTGATTCAACAACAGCTTTGTTTCCTCGGAGCCTGTTTTGATTTTATTTCTTCCATTACTTAAGCCAGTGGTGGGATGATGAATAAGCACAACATTTGTCTTTTCCAAGACTGTGTAGAGATATCCTAAGCACAGGCATCAAGCAAAAAGTGACACAACACGATATCTGTAGTAGAAATAAATTTGGAGGAGTCTTAAAGGCTGTGAAAGCAGGTATTAGGGTCTCCTTAGTACTTAGGCCAGGTACACAAGTCTGGAGGGGTTTTTTGTGTATTTGTTCTTTAACAAAGAAATGGGACTGCAAAATGACAGTTGGGTTGCTAGCTGGGTTTTTGCCCATGATTCATTGTTTGGTGTTTTGTTTTGTTGTTTAAATAGTGGATTATTGATGGTTTTTACTGTTTGAGAGAGGCATGGAGCAGCAGCCTCTGCCCTCAGTGAGGAATCAAAGGCTGCAGCAGCTGAGCACCAGGGACTTGAAAATGGCAAATCCTTAGAAGGAAAACTGTGTGTGTGCATCTCTCCTAATTGTAGCAAAGTTCAGAACTTTGACAAGGAATTTGGGTAATTTCAGGCTCAACACTGAAATCTGTTCCTCTTCAGTTTTCTTGCCAAAACCATGTGCAAAGCAATGCTTGTTACTGTTGAAATTTGACAGGGTCATTTTCAGCTGAAGAATGTTTTGGTTGTTTTATGGTTGGTTGGTTGTTGGGGTTTTTTTGTTTTTTGTTTTTTGTTTGTTTTTTTTTTTTTTTTTTGGAGGGGGGGGTGTGGTGTTTTGGTTTGGTTCTTTTTGTTTGTTTAATTTATTAAACCAAAATTTTTGGCCCAGTAGTGAGTTTTGTTCCGTGCACCCCACTAGAATGAAATCTATTAGAAACAAAGACCAAATGCATCTGCTCTTGTATTGTCTTACAAAAAAACCTTAAGAAAAACATCTGGCAAGAAGAGGGGATGCTAGTGACCAATGAAAATAATAAATGTAGGGGGGTTTATTTTGGTTTATTTTTAAATTAAAGTCAAGATGCCTAACTGGAATCTATATGTTGGAGGGTTGAATGGTAAGCAAGGCAGAAGTGCAGGTGTTGAACGAATAGCTAAAGATGGTAGCTGGCTGTAACTCACTATGTGACGTGATAAAGTGACTTTGTAAGTTCTTAAAGTACTGCAGAATTTGTTGAGGAAAAAGTCATACTCTGGCAACTGTCATGGTTCTGGATATGGGTTTGACTGTTCTTGCGATGTGAAGACTTGTAAAATCCTTAAGTCTCTTTAGTGCTGTAGCTGGTCTATGTGCATCATGCCTTGTTGTGCTATTTCAGCGCTCTATATGTGAGTTACTGAAGAGTTACAATGTAACGGTACCGGAAATAAACTCATCTAGTAAAGGAAATGTTGAACTGTGTCCTCTCTGTGCTGAGGCATTTGGTTTTATTTTTAAATGGGTTTGTTTCAAATTGAGTTTTCCTAGTTGTGGCCCTAATTAGGATGTCACAGTAGAACTAGTATCTAAACCATGAAATCAGAAAACAATGTATTGGTAGCTCAATTATAATATTTCATCTCCATCTTTGTAAAAATCAATAATGAAAATTCATGTTAGTTTTGATGGGGGTTTTTTTGGTTTTGGTTTTTTTTTTCAGAGTAACTAGGTGTAATGCATTGCATGGTGCTACTCAGGAAATGGTTTGTGTAGAATATGTTGCTTGCTTGTTGAGTAACATATTTTTTTTGAGTAGACAACAGCCATATTTTGTGATGTGATAGCTGTACTCATCACCTATGACTTGATTGATTCATACAGTCTGTGCTTGGGCATTCTTTTATATCCCTAAATATCGTGGGACTGACCTACCAGCCTGCATTTTCTTGTTTTTCCCAAGTTTCCGTCAGGCATGTCCTGTGCTGAGGCACCTTGCCCACATCTATATATTTTCTCAAGCATAGATTGAAAAGAAAATGTCCAAAATGACAGACCTACTGTATGTAAGTGGAGCACAATCTTTTGATGGATTTTTTGTTATTTTATGTGGGGTTTTTTTGACTTTTGTGAAGAACTGTGAGGGCTGCTGAGATTAAAATCATTGCCAAAGATGTGAGAGAAGCAACGAATGGGTACATATAATGTGTATATATTTTGAAAAATGACCAGTGCTTTGGAAAAGACTTGTAGTTTACCCTGGTGGTAGGAAATTTTGAAATAAGCAGAAGTTGTGTAGTGGCTTAGCTGTCAGGCTATCCCAATCCAAATCCAGATAAGTGGTAAGCAGGGCTATTGAGATAACTGCAAGTGAGGAGGATTTGCAGCATTTGCTTGGCATGCTGACCAGAAGGGAGAGGCAGTTTCTGCTACAAGTATTTGGTGTTGTCTGCCAGCTGAGCCCTGGGTGTCACTGCAGGGAGCAGCTAGTGCCACCTGCGGGAGCCTGGCAGGAACAGGTGGACTGAGGGTTCAGGGATGCATCACCACTGGTGGTCAGGTTTTCCTGGCAGGACAGAAGAGGTGTTGAGTTGTTTTCCATCAGCTTTCTGTATGTAGTACAGCATGGTTATATGCAAGGAAGGGCTGATCTTGAGCCAAGTTGCACGTAGAAAAGATGTTTTCAAAAATACTCATCAAGGATTCATTTTTACAGAAAGAAAAATAATGGTGGTTAGTTTTGTTAAATTATTTCATATCATATGATCTGGAAATAGTTTGCAAGCTATTGCTTCTGCTGAGCTAGTAAATTGCTGTGATTAACATGGCATTAATGCATCACAAATACATGCCTTTCAATTAAAACTGATATCTTTCTTCATAGACTGAATTTATGCTTCACAAGGGTATTTGGGGAGTGTCACTCAAGGTTTTGATCCCTTTTCCTTCTCCTCTCAGAAGACCCTGTGGTGGAGATTTCCTTTGTTTCACTTGACATAATATCAGAATATATTAAGTAAGAAGTCTTGCAATGCAGTTGGACACTGACCAAATGTTGAGTACATCTCATCATTTTAAGAAGTTCGTTCTATGCAAAGTTTGAAGGAGAAAATGTCATATCGCATGCCCTCCTAGACCTCATATCCTGTGGTACTTTGTAAAAATATGTGCTGTCTTGACTTCAAATTGAAACTCAGTGATTAGCTGATGAATGTCATCTTTTTATTTGGTTTGGAAAACCATAACCAAAGCCCTGGGATAGCACTGGGAATGGATTCAGAGCTATCGCGGAGAATGCAGGGGGGGAGAAGATGTATGGGTTGCAGTTTAAACCACAGAGGAGCGAGACAGATTATTCCTTATACTAGAACATTTGTGAAGTTTTTCAAATTCGGATGCCATGGACTACAGTAAACCAGAATGAAAATGACATAGGCATTCTGTTCTTTGGTCTTTGCTTGACAGGAAAATACTAGGGGTTTTTGGATTGCAGCTGCAGTATGGATGATTAGATCCAGAAACTGGGCAAGGGATGCTGTAGATTTATGCTATTTTGAAGAAGGGAGTAGGAAAGAGAGTGATTTTAGTATGACTTTGATTGATGGGGGAAAAAAATATGCAAAGGAAGTTTTCCTCCTTCATTCCAACACAGATGAGATGGTCTTGTTTGGACCAGCTCATCTCTTGGTGCAGTTGTCTTCTGTCCTGCTCTTTCTGGCCTTTCTGTGAAAAAGAAGGTGCAAGGGTGACCTGGTTTGGGAAAATGTGTAGCATCTTAAAAAGTACACTAAACCCCAAACAAAACAAAGGAAAAAGCAAGAACAACAAAACCCCAACAAACTTGGAATGTTTCGGTAAGTGCTAATGTGCAGGGGGGAAAAGGCAGAGAGATATTTGTGGGATTTTGAAGTAGAGGACTGTTGGAGAAGGGAAGCTATTACATACTCATGTCCAGAGCTCTGCTGGAAGGGAATGAAAGGATCCCAACCATACTGTGCAATTTTGAAGGAATAAATATTAGCCTGAAATTACTTTTCATCTTACACAGGTACTGCTGTGTTACTTAGAAGGGCTTGAGGGGTGGGTAGTGGTGAATAGCAGCACCAATGAGGCTTGCTGGCATACAGAGGTTTGTGTCATTGCAAGTTCTGTCCTTTCTTTCCGTTTTATTTAGAGTTTCTTTCAGTGTCACGTCTCGGTTCATGTGAAAGAACTGTGTTAGTGTTAGTATATAAATTTGCTTCTGTCATTTATGTGACCTGAGATCAAAGCTATTCTCATGGGGTTCAGAGCAGCAGTGCATCTGTTCCAAAAAGAGATTTTTTTTCTTTTTTTTTTTTTGGGCAAACAAATAAAACACACACAAAAATTGTTCCAGGATGGATATTCTTACTCTCTAATAAAGATATATGCAGTTTTTAACAGCCAATATCAAGTTTTTGTAATGTTAATGTAGGTGAAAATTTTGCCGTAGCCTCCCTTGGGGTCTGAAGTTGATCCTGCAGTTGACCCGCAGTGCTGGTTCTGAGCATGTGTGAGTGGTTCTGCTTTCAGAAATGCCTCATCTGATACCATTCATGTGAGAACTGCAGTAGTATGGCCAGGCTGTCTGCAGTCATCTGAATGTTTGTGTTTGTTTACAAAATATTTCAGGTCAAAAAAAAGACTAATATCCTTTTTTTTTTCCCACCCACTCTTGCTCTATTTTTTTTTTTTTTTTTATTACAGTAGGAAGAACTCATCCAAATACTGTTTAAAAATAAACCAGCAGATGGCTTTACTGTTAACAGCAGAGTGTGCAAAGTGGAAATTAATGGCCTCAGTTGTTTTAGATTAATTGATCTATATTCATGAAGCACTGACTGTTTAATCTGTTAAAGACTGCATTTAAAAATGTAAAGCAGTATTTTGAAAAGAACACTTATATTGATCATGAATGAAGTGGCCACAGCAGAATCTTCAATATTTATGGTTGTTGTGCCTCTGGAAGATGAGAAAGAAATACAGCATCTATGTAAGGCAGACAAATTTGAAAAATTCTTGAAGAAATCCAACCAGCTTCCTTAAATATGATCCTTTCTAGCTATTTGGAGCAGATGTAGCCCTATGTGTCAGTGATTTGACACAAAGGAATGAGTTCAGGTTAGATTTTAGTTAGTGATGACTGCTGTTCAACATAAATACATTGTTTAGCTCCATAATTACAACTGCAGGCAGTCCCATGATGAACAGTAGTTTCTTTGAAGCTGCTTGATGCTTTTTTAGAGAACAGCAAAAAGTTTGAGAGAGTGAAAATGGAATACAAACTTCTTCCTTCTCTCCAACGAAAATTTTTTAATGTAATTTAGAAATTGAAAATTTTGATATCTCAGTTAACATCTGTTTTGAATAATCAACCTTGTTTGTTTGTTTGTTTTATCAAACTACAGTTAATTTAACAGACAAGGACTCTGTGAAATGCAGAGTATTTTTTTTTCACGAACATACTTTTTTTAAGAGTCTGTTTTAGTCACTGATGTGCTGTAAGTCTATTTTTCCATTAGTTCAGCTATTCTATTGAGTAGAACTTGGTTTGAAGGAACCGACATCTTATTTTTTCATAACATTAGAGCTGATCTGCAGTATTTAGCAGCTCAGGATCTTGAAGGCAAACCAATTTAGTAGAAGGAACAATAAATTTCTTGAGCTAGGACCTCCCAGTATGGCTGTTTGGGTGGCCCTGGCTGATTATGGCCTGTGAAAATTCATGGTCATACATCTGAATGCTTTTGGTTAATGTTAGAGTTTTGCTTAATTAGGAAATGTAAACAGTATGGCTGTGTTTATTCATAAAGTATGAATGCATGTGTTTTTCAAACTCTCTTCCTGGGATGGTCTGTGAAAAAGTGCTCAAAGGAGTACGCTCAGGTAGTAGCTTTGAGTGAAGAATTGAGAAATACTAATATCCTGTGGACTATTAAAAAAGCTGAGCCCAAATTGCAAAGATAATTAAAATTGTATCAGTAATTGTATAGCAAGAGTATCTGGAAGGATCTAACAGGACTGTTTTTATAAAGTACTTTATAATTGATTTTAAAATTAATAGTTGTACCTCAAAGTTTGCAGTATGATTATTTGGATAAGCGGAGATTATTTGTATAAAAAGTGAGCAAGAATCACTTTGTTTTATGTCTTGCTAGCAGGCTTATACCCCAAATGCTGCTTTTCTGCTGGATTTTACATGAGTCCTGCCTTCCTTTACTGCAGAGAGATTTGTTTTCCTAGTTTGATAAGTGGTATTTCCTTCCTAAATTAAAATTAGGAACTTGAGTATTCCCTTATTTACTTTTTTATAAACTTTGACTTTCAGGTTTTGGGTAATCCAAAACTTGGTGTGTTTCATACGGTGCAGATAAAAAGATCAGAGCTCTATATTTCTTGTCTTTAAATCTCTTTTTTCACTAGCTTTGTTGTCCCCCCCAGAAAAGGAAAAGAAAAGAAATCTGACAAGAATTATCAGAGTTTCATGAAGAGATACATTGATTACTTGGAGATATGACTAGCAGAGCTGAAGTAGGAGCTTTGATCAAAATGTGGATTTTTAAGTTTGTTCGGTTTTGGGTTTTTTTAAGTTTGTTTAGGATCTTCTACAATTTCTTGCAACAGTGTGCAGTGAATTTTTGTTCATGAGACATAAGGGGAAAAACATACTTTTCCGGTTTTAAGATCTATAGATTTCCATGTTTTTTTAGATAAATAATTGCTTTATACTGTTCTGTCCCACATAACTGGACCTTGGCTTTTAGTGTAATTTTTAAAATTGACAATGCTATGGAGGCTCCAAACAAGTCCTGTCATGATTACATCTGGTTTAACTGGTTCAATGTTCTTAATATCCCATGTGATTAAGAAAAAGCTTGGAAACAGCAACACGTTTCACAGACAGTTTCAGTGCTACAAAACATTACAGAGGGTGTTTCTAAAAAGTGTCCTGAAAATTCTTTTCTAGGCACAGGGACTGACTTTCTTCAACTTGTTGCACCTATGTTAAACCTCCCTTGCTGTCACTTGTTGTAATGTGCAGCTGCTAAATCGGTAAATCTGTGCAAAACCATTGCAGTGATAGTAGTTTTTTAATTGCCTTGGATTATCCAAATAAGTTCTTGGAGAGCTGTTGTAGCTGTGTGAAGTCTGAACCTGTTCAGTAAGTACCCTGCTTTGTGTGCTGTAATTCAATGATCCAGCTTTGAGTTTACCATCCCCTTATTCAAAATGCCAATGTCACTCAGTGCCTCTTAGAACTGCGTTTGGTTTTGTGCTGGGAATGGTAGGTCATGCGCTATAGAAAGCGATGACCACAGGCACTCAGTTAAATTCTGCAGAAATGACTTTTGGCAGCTGTCATACCTCTAACTGTAATGCTTTCTGGGACTGAGTTTTGGTGACAAAAAAAGCAAGTGTATCAAGATCAAGCAGAAAGAAATCTTGGCTGACTTTAGGCAAGGAAAAGTAGACAAGCATAAGTAAAATTTGGTCAGAAGAGTCAAGAAGTTTTTTGTTTTTTTTTTTTTCTTGCTTTTATTTAGCACCTCTCAAAAATGTCAACAAAGAAACTCCAGATTATTTCAGAGACTACCAATTTTTTGCAATTTATGTGTCAGCAAGTTATTCTGTGAACATTAAAATGGTGAAATTTACTTACGTATTTATTTCAATTGTGTGCAACTCAAACCAACCAAACCTAGAAAACAAATACATGGATATCGTTGTGTTACTGCTTTAAACATGTAGTTCAAAGGGTTTGTTTGGTATGATTTCTTTAAAATGTAGAATTTTGTTGGATTTTGAAATATGTCACAGCAGTAAATACTGGATTTATTTGTGTGATTTCTTTGTTCAAATGCAGTGTGTGATTAATCAGCTTTACTAGTAAATTCCTGGTTAACTGCAGTTTCATTTACAAACTAGTGCAGTGTTCAGCTAATATATGGTGCATCATTAAGTAATTTAAGAAGGGGGAATTTATTTGCATTCAGTCACAGTTCTGATGAAGGATGAACCCATCAGGAAGGTTTACTCTAAGTGAATCTGATGATGGTCTGAAATCTGCACGCTGAATCATCTCTGTTGCCTCAACATTGTTAGAAACAAGATGATTCAGTGACTTGATTAGGATTTAAAGCTGTACTGCTAATACTCTAATGCTGTGTATGGTGCTGTACACAGCACTGCACTACTTGAATTGTTAGCTGAGGTGAAGTCCTTTTTCCATTGGGCATACAATCTCCTTTGGGCAGAGAGTCCTGCTCTTTCTGAATTGTTTTTTCTTGATGTATCCTATCTGATCTTGAGGCTTCCAAGATGTAGAATGTAGTGTCAGTCCAGCTGGTGGTGGGAGAATTCTTAAAGGTGCTAAAAAGGAAGATAAAAAATCGCAGTCAGTATGTATTGGCCACATGTTGATCATCAGCCAGTACCACAGAGGGTAGGTAAAACTGCTTTAAGAGAACACGGGCTCTGAGGAGCCTTTTCTACTCTGCCCACATCTGGGATGGACGGAGTATTGGTGTTCTACAATGCATTAAAGCTTTGAGTTAAAGGGATTTTATGTTTAGTGCAGGCTGACGTGACCCTCTCGTTAACTTCAGCAATACTTCAGAGTAAGCAGCTCTTCCATCCAAGTTCATGGGCTTCTCACTAGGAATTCACTGAGGGGGAAAAATGTCCAAACCCAGAGATGTTCATCATATGTAATAAGTGCTTTCAGTCTGCTGCTGCAATTGATTAGAGGGTCTTCTGTGCTCACCTACCTGGCACTACATCCAGGTGACAGACTAGTGAGCAATGTTGTAGTTAATCTTTAGGCAGTTTTGCTTGCTTACAAATCTGATGTGCAAACACAGGAATTATGAAAGCTGGTAATATGTCCTTCGTGGGGGAGGGTCCTAACAAAAGATGGTAGTTTTGATGGCTCATGCTTTCTTTGCCTTGTGTCCCCTAGATTTTGTCAAGCCTGTGTCTGCAGAGATGCCAGATAAAACACCAGGTGGTACAGAACCTGTCCGTGGGAGTGAAGGTTAGTAGTTTCTTTTAATTACTTTAATAATTACTGGAGAAAAGAAGCATTGTGATTTTTTTTTTTTTTTTTTTTTTTTAAGAATTGATATGGGGAGGACTTGAATATGCATTGTTCCCACTAAAATCGCTGGAATCTGGAAATGCTCAATCTTTCTGAAGATGAAGCTGTTTTTTTCTTCTCAAGGCCCATTAACTTTAAATTCCCACATATGAAAGCTTGCTACTTGGTTTCAGGGAAAAATTTGCTCTTTAAAAACAATTGTAATCCTGCTAATTTGAGTCTTTCCTCAGAATCACTGTGATGTGTCATTAAAATATTTTTTAAAATATGGTAATTCACTTGAAGGTTATGAAGTTTTCTTGACAGTTTTATGGCAAAACTTGTGGTAGCTCTTGTATACGTTTGCTTTCTAGATCATTGCTGTCCTCTCACAAGTGCCGTATCCTTTTAAATGTGTTTTATTTTGTATAAAGCTTGCATCTGAGGCTGGTTTATGGCCCTTTCTCTGTAAACCAGAAGATACACATACTAAAATTTAGTTTTAAATATTTTTGTTGCATTTGAACCTCGGTTTTGGCACTTGAAAGGAACAGGTTGCAATATAAATTCAAAAAGCACATAAAAACCAACGAATTTATTTCCATCTAAAAGGGTATTAAGCTATACTTAACTGCAAAAGGCCTTTCTAGTGATTTCTGTTTAAAATCTACTGTGAAGTTAACACACTGCTATGGGAACTGTCAACACAAGAGATGTGTCTTTTGAATACAGCCTTCTCTGATCTTGTGTTTGCCCTCCTCATAAATAAATCCATATCCTAAAAGCACCGTGTTGGAATCTGGTTAAAAGCAAAGCCTACACCTGTGCCGTGAGTTGGGATGTGGAGCAAATTCACATGTACCTTGCTGGCTGCTTTCCTTAAAGCAACCTACGTGATCACATCTGTGGCTCTCCTAGGTGTTAATGAAGTCCAAATCTGTTAAAATTACACTGATTATATACATTATAAGTTCAAGTTTATATTCTGGCTGTGGGGCAGTGGGAAACATTGCTGCATTTCAACTCGCCAGTCTCTGAGAAGAGCTCTGGTAAGTTAAGGGAGATGTAGGCATGATGTAAAATTTTCAGAACAAGTCTGGGGGAAATTCATTCTATTTGTAAAGGGTAATTTTAATTTTTTTTTTCTGCATTATAGTTTTACCATATAATCAACTAAGAGCAACCAAGCTGTACAGTTTGCTTTGGTTTTATACCAGGAGTTAAAGAGGGGAGGACTTGGATAGCATAGAGGTGTAGATGAGCCGGGAACAAGAATCTGGGGGGGAGGAGGTGAGGGAACGGGAAGAATCCCCCAGAGTGGGTCAGTGGTGGAGTCATGGATGTGGCTAACAGTCATTGATTCTTTTCCTCATGCTGGCAATCAGAGGATGATGCCTGTAAAAATGGGTGGGTGAAGACAGCTAGCTTGAATGTTAGACACAGAAAAGGCAAGAGTCTTTAAGGTTAGGACATCCCAGATACCATTTCCTAATTATTTTCCTGCTAACTCCATCCCCAAATTAGAAGGTTGAAACTGAATGCAGGATTGTTCATGTGTTGGCACAGGAGAGGGAGGCAGGGAGCTGTTTGTTTCATTTAATTTTTGGAAGCCTCTCTCTCATGAAGCCTTTATTGTCTCTGTTTCTGTAAATGTGGTTTCATTTCACTAGAACTACCAACAGGTAAAAAACATTCCAGAAACATTTTTGCAGTTGAACAGGAATCTAGAAGCTGCCCTGAGGATCTTTTTTTGGTACTTTCAAGGTTTTTTGTGTTATTCCAGTATCTTCTGATGTCTGTCTAATCAAACAGATGCATAATGTAGTGCCCTGCACATTATCAAGGAAAGCTAGAAATGAAAAGCTTTCAAACATCAAATTCAATTAGAGTGTTTAGGGATACCACAACTAGAGATCTTTTCAATGTATGCTTTGTTGTATTTTTTTTGTATAATTCCCCTTGAGGGAATTAATAGAGGATTCCTGTGGCTTGAGATCTCCAATAAGCACAGAAGACACAAGAAAAATTGTTGTGTGGGTTTATGTACTATCTCATGCACACAATATACACCTGTAGATACATATATAAAAATGTGTGTACATAGATAGAATCATAGAATTGGCTGGGTTGGAAGGGACCTCAGAGATCATCAAGTCCAACCCTTGATCCACTACCGCTGCAGTTACCAGACCATGGCACTGAGTGCCACATCCAGTCTCTTTTTAAATATCTCCAGGGATGGAGAATCCACCACATCCCGGGGCAGCCCATTCCAATGTCTCATCACCCTCTCTGTAAAGAAATTCTTTCTAATATCTAACCTAAACTTCCCCTTATATATTGTTAGATAGATATTATATATATCTATATCTATATATTATATATATATATATATATATATTATTAGATAGATATTTAGCTTTAAATTGTGTGGTCCTAAGGGAGTTGTTCCCAGGAATGGCATGGTGAGTGCTGACCTCCTTGGATGTACAGCTCCATGGTTCTTCAGGGAGCAGGCATGGATGTGTCAGGGTCTTCTATGGTAAGCTGTGCTTCAGCTTGTAGGCTTGGTCTTTGGAAATATTCTAACTGCTCCACATTATTTTTTTTTCCCCAGATAATGCTGGCCCTCCCTCTCTCCCTCCCTTAATACCTCAGTTTTTTGACTCAGGAACTTGGGAAATAGGGAAACTTGCCTATGAAAATAAGCCCTGTAGGCTTTGAGGTGCAAAATTTCAGTGAAGGTTGCTGGAGTCTGTTGGCTTTCCTGAGGCTCTCTTTTGTAAACCACTAGCATGGGGGAAAGTAGTTGAATAACTACTATCATTTCAAAACACCTTTTTCTGGATTGTAGTAACACAGGGTATAATAGAGAGTACTTAGAGGCATTACTGTTGATGTTGGTGAAGTGAGAAATTCATACAGCGAAGCACAGATATTGAACATTGAGATAATTCCAGGTCTTCATTTAAAACTATAATTATCATTGCTTTCTGTTGCAATAAGAGCTTATGAAGTTTTTCAAGCAGTTTGTATCAAAATGTACTTTAGCAGATACAGTGTTTAGTAAAATAACTTGGTGTAACCTGGCTGCTTTGGTTTTAAATACCCTTGTGAAATGAATTTTTAGATGCTAAAAAGCTTAATGAAGTAATGAATAAAAACATCCATTTAGATACCTGCTCTTTGTCTAGAGGAAAAAATTTCTACTAAAGACAAAATATTATATTACTGTCTTTTAATGATAATAAATCATTAGTGCTCCAAGTTAGAACTTAGGTTTTGTTGTTTTATTCTTATACCTAGTTTTCCTTTTGAAGAAAGTTATGATGACATGTGTGGAAAAGAATTGCTCACCATATGCCAGTAGGTGCTCTAGCACTGACTTAAAAGATAAGCTTTGATCATATTTGTCTCTCTGCGTAGTGTTTATACAGTTTACGAATATATAGAAATATTTCACTGGTATGAGTCAGTATAAAGTAAGTGTTCAATTTCTCATGTTTAAAATATCACTGCTACTTATATGCATAAACATTAACATGAAGTTTCTTAATTATTTCCAGACTTATTTCCTTAATTATTTTTGCTTGGTTTTTGTTTTTTTTACGTATTCTTGATATCATTAGTGTTTTGGGTTTTTTTTTTAAAGTTGTAATTGTTATTACAAACGTCTAACAATTAACCTTTCGTGTTTATAAAGGTCAAGCTGGGCTGAGCAAAGTGTTGGCAAGATAACTGATTGTCTGGAAACTTTTTAAAAGTCAGTGTTGCTTTAACCTAGCAGTGCCCCTCCCTGCCCCTCACCCACTGACCCACTGGGCCATATACTCCAGTTGAGCCATGAAGCACAGGGAGGCAGACAATTGAGAAATGAGTTTCCTGTAATCAAGTTACTGTAACTTAGCCCTTGACTTGAGGGCCCCAGTGAGGAGGCAGACTGTTTGCTTTTCTGCCACTTCTTCTGTCAAACCCTTTAGAGTCAACAGTTATATTTATAAATGGTACTGATTGCTTTGTGCTGCAGGGGCGACAACTCAGGACTTGGAGAGTCAGTTGTTGCAAAGATGGAAGTGTGTGTCTGTCACACAGGGAAAATATTTTCCAAGAAGCTTGTGTAGCTATGTAGGAGTGGTAGACAAATACATTAAAACAAAAAACCCATACCATGATCCATGTATAACTTTTTAAAGCCATTTTCCTATGGCAAGGCTATTATATTCTATTTACAATGGATGCATTTAGAACAATGTATTATGTCAATAGCAGGAAGTGGATTGAGTGTATTTCTGTTTTAGCTTGCAACGGAATTAGCATTTGTTTTGCTTGTGTTTGCTGAAAAGTCACTTTTAAACCATTAGAAATTGGTCTGTGATGGGAGTACCCACCCACTGTGAAAGCCTCACTTGCAAAGAGGCTACTGTGGTTCCCAGCAACTGCTCATGATGGTATCTGGAACTGAGTAAGTGCTTATTTGCAAAAATTTAGGGGAATTATTGTAGATTTTTCATAACAAATTATCTGCAGTATAGGATTAAAGCATTTGGTTGGATAGCTTGGAAAAAAAAAAGCTTCATCTGTGGATCGCTGATTTTTTTTTTTATTTTTTTTATTTTTTTTTACCCCAGTCAAACATCTGTTCATAACATAGCTAGACTTTGTTGAAAGAAACCAGATGATGTTTATCTTAGTATCCATTTAGAAGGCTTCCATACTAAAAGTTTTTGTTGTATCAGCCAAATGCTACCTTAGCAGTAGCTTTATGCAAAATATTTAGAAAAAGTGTATGGATGCAGGAAGCTGTATTTGCTTTCTCCAGCCAGCATGATGGGTTGTTTTGCTGTACCTTAAAAAGCAGAAATCTTTCAAGAGAAACATGTGAGGAAGTTCAACTCTCCCAAATTCTTCTTTTCTTCACCATCTTGTTTCATTAAGAGCCATGACTTCCCCCAGCTGGATCCTCCCTTACTGACTTTGTGCTTCACACTAACATCCTGAAGGAAACAAAAGAGACAAATGAAACAAATGAGTACACCTAGACTTTATTAAAATGCCACTGACAAATTACAGTGGACAACAAACTTTTGTCATAAAATATCCTATATTAACAGCTGTGTTTTCCCTTGCATTATGTACCTGATGGCACTACTGGGACCCTGGTGTTAACTAGGCTGTTAGCTGTTGTTGTTCTTGGTAAAACTCCTTTAGCACGCAAACATAGGTCAGAGGAGTTAAAATGATCTCTGTTAGGTGTAGCACGTTGCATAGGGAAAACGTGGATGCAGAGCCATGTAAATCTGTATGTTTCCCACACCCTAGAAATGCAGTGAAGGGAATAGAATCAATATTTCTGCCTCCAAATTTTACAGAGACTGATTCTTTTATGTCAGGAATGCCAAGGTACATTTTTTCAGGTTACTAAATTTTGCATGGTGCACAGAGCTGGGGAGGCTTTCAGCCAGCACACAGCAATGTACTACCTATCGTGTGCCATGTTTATGGAGAAGTTGTTACGCTTCATTATTGCTCCACCCCTTTTTAAGAAATACAAAAGTTGATGGGAAGATGAAGCATCTTTACTAAAACCTTTTCAGGCCTTAGGTGGGCCTGAAGTCACAGATAACTAAGGTGGTGTAATGCACTCATAGGCTTAATGGTGTATCACTGGGCTGAGATGGGCACATAATTGTCTCTGTGCTGAGGGACTGTGATTTCATAATTCATCTAACCACTCTGGTTCTTTGCAGCTGGGTTCTTTCTATTTTGCTGCCCTGTTCTCTCTTTCCTGCATCTTCTTGCTGCCTAACTGAAGGATAAACAGTGTATACCAACTCTGCTATTTTGTGGACTCGTGGCTACCAGTTGACAGTAGGTGGGTGACATGCAACATAAAAGATCTTGGCTATTTGTGCAGAAAGTGGTAGGAACTGTGGACATCCCTGCCGAAGGATAATGTCAATGTCAAAAATTCATGAGTTGAAGGGGAGATCAGAAAAACCTCTGGAAGACAGCATCAAATAAATGACACACTGGAAAACAAGGAAATCCCTTTATCTGAAAATGGTTGGAAGTGCTGTGGTCTCACTGTCCTGAGTAATAAAACCTTCCTTTGGCAGGTTATCTTTCTTTTACTTACTATTTATAGCCACATTTTATAGCAGCTTTTTATGCCACCAAAATCATATATTGTAGGAGGAGAAGTGTCTGTATACAGATGATCCATGGAATTCTTAACCCTTGCATATATAAAAGGAGGTGATGAAGAAGCCAAAGCATACTTGAAATTTGAAACTTTTGGAAATGAGAGAAAAGCAAAGCAGAAGACTGATAAGATTAGATATTCTGCTTCTGCCTCCTCACTTACTTGTTGGCCTCTCTGCATGCTGTGAGAGGTTGGCAGAGCTTCCTTTGAAGCAGATTTGTAGACTGTTGTCATAATGCATTATGACTCTTGTCATAACTCTTGAGAACTATGGGCTAGTTCCAGTCCACCAAAGTTGACTGTTAGCAACAGCCTGAGCAACCAATTTGCTTTGCTGCTACCAGACTGTTTTACAATCCCTGTGCTCTGCAGTGTGGCCTGTGTTCTCTCTTATGATGCATTAAACCACAACATTGAATCAATTTGCTTTCTTTCCTGAAAGCATTTTGATGAGCTCCACTAGCCACTAGGCCACACTGGTTGGGTCTCACTTTCTTGGCTGGCAAGAGGCTGTTCACTGCATGGGCTTCTAAACTACTTCTGTGCACTTAAGAGGAGGAGAAGGGCAGTAGTGGTGGCTCCCTTGATCTAGGGCAGTAGAAGCTAGACCGTTCTGGACATTGTGAAGTGTTTCAGTACAGTAAAACCTGCTCCTGTACTGTAATGTAATGGTGGTTACGTCACTGGTTACAAAGGTTGGGCTATTAACAGGTAGAATAGATGGTTCCTCAAATATCAAGCACTTTGCCTCGTCCCCTGGCTGGCTTGTATTCCACCAGAGATCAGTGCTCCCGTCGTCTGCAAGTTATAGGAAGCTTATGTGGACTGAACTGCTTAAACTTAAGGCATAGAAAACTATGGGGGTTTTTATATTGGTGATCCCATTTTTGTATAATTCCTTTTGCTTTTCTGTATCCGTGGTAATTCTTAGTTCTCAGTCATCTAAAAAGTGTATTACTTGAGTTTGATTTTTTTCTTTTCTATAAGGAAATCCTACATGATACAGCATGCTGTATTGTGATTTGTAAATAATGTGCACACATTAGTTAACCAGTTATGAATAGTGCAAAAGAGGGGGACTAAATGTGGCTTACATAAAGCAATCAAATGTGTCTTGATGAAAAACAACTAGTTTCTGAAAGTGCATCTGAATGCTAATGGTCTAATTTACTTCTAAATTGATGTTCCAAGTTGAGAGAAATCAAAACTAATTCAAATGTTCCTGGAGGAGCAAAAGTTCCTTGTTAAATGAAAGAAACAATTGGCATATGAATTTTCTGGCTATTCTAGTGTAAATATTCCTCTTAGTTGCATGCTGCTTAAAGCTGATTGAAGATGGCCCTCTTGTAACAGAACTTTTTTTAAAAAAAGTTTACATTTAAGCTGAAAATGGTAATCTATCCATCAGCCTAACTTAAAGCGTGAGCCTGCTTATCCAGGGTAAATTATTGCCAGTGGAATTTTTGATGATGCAATTCTCAACTTGATCGTATTTACATAAGAAACAACCCCACCCCCAAACTGCTTCACAAACAGAGCTTGGAAGTAAAATACAGTAATGCCATAAATGAGTTCCCAGTGTCTGCCTTTCTGATCAGAACAAAAAATTCAGTGGTCTGTTTACATTCCTTGAAATTGCCAGTTGAGGCAGAGGGCAGCTGTGGTGGGGCCAAGCAATGTGACCCGCATGGTGGCACAGGGAGCAGCCAGCCCTGCCTCTCCTCCCCAGCTTCTGCTCCAGCTTTTTCCTAGTGGTGCCTCATCCTTAGTGCTCCTTGGTGAGGCCAGAGCTGGGAACAATTTCCTTTCTGGCAGATGTCCTTCAAAAACAGTGTTTTGATGATTAAATTTATCAAGTAATTTGAAGTATGCAGATAGAATAGTTCAAAGAAAAAAATTGGCTATTCCTTCACAAATAGCATTTTTTATTTTTGTGTCATACTTAGCACCTTGTCTTGCTTACAACCTCAGAAATGTACTGCTGATCCTAAAGAAGCTGTTGCAGGTTTAAGTTCTCTTTTGCAATTTTATAAAAAATTTGACTACCCCAATAATTCTTGGAGAAGACCCCAGACAGATAACACATGGTGTTGTCTCTCTAGTACTGCAGTTTTTGCTGTGTGTGACCTGAAGTGAAAATACAGAATTCTGTGAATACAAACATTTTTTACATCTTCTGTTTTTAGGTAGGGAATAATAGTTGTCTATTCTCTCATTTATTTATTTATTTGTCACGAAGCAGAACAGTTATTTTTGTTAAAGAAGCTACTATTTGTTAAAATACTCTTCTACATTACTTAGAATATCCTAAAAATATGCAGTAATCATGAAAATTGTCGTGATAAAAATAATGATTTACATTGGTTTCTTTTGCCAGTTTCATCATGGGGTTGAGAGATGGGGTTTTTTGTTTTATTTTTGTTTGGTTTTGGGTTGTTTTACTACTGTATATTCCAGGGTTTTTACTGCTCTCTGTACTGTTACGTGGAAATGCAAACAATGGTATTAAGTTCAGATTGCTGCCAGCTGCCCAGGGTTAATACGCACAAAATGAGCAATACTTAATCTTTCTGTTAGTGTTAATACTAGATTCTACTTAAGCTAATAGGGTGTAAAATACATTTAACTACTAAAAAGTCAGCAGTTTCTTAAATGTACATTAACCTTCGTTCCCAATACTGTGCCTTGTGAAATTTCTTCCATGTTTGATCTTGCTTCTTTATTCAAATGATGTGCCAGAAATCTGTTTTCAGATTCATTGCTTTCCCTTCCTCCCCAGCCATATTCCTTCCAGAGCAACTTCAGGGACATTGTAGGATAAGAGGCAAAAATTGATTACTTACTACTAGTTCAAGTGAGCTACAACTCTAAAAATAAATTATATTGTCAAGGATACATTCTTTCATCTTGAGCCGACCACAACCTTAGAACCAAGAAATCCAAAATGGTAAAAATAGGTACAGAGGCTTTTTGATTGTTGAGTTGCAAGGTGTGCAGCAGGACAGGTACCTCCCAGTTCTTCATTGCTTGAAGAACTTTGACAGGTACTATGTAGTTATCAAATTCAAGCCCGATAATATTAATTATTACTTCAGTGTTGTAGTAAGGGTTTTTTGTCTTTTAGTCACTTAATTATATGATCTCATGCTATACCACTAACATTGGAAATGAGCTGAGAGGCCTTTATATACCCTAAATTTAGATTAATACAAAGAAAAGCTTTACTGTTAGATTGTGCACTCTCTTTGAATCGACTCTCTGTAGTTTAATTTAGCTTGGGGGAAAAAAAAAAATAAAGGGGAGGATTTTGCTGCTTGCTGATAAACCAGAAGGTGAGCTAGCTTTGATGTTTTATGGGTGATAAAATATTAATGGAAACTTTTGATGTGTTTTGAAGCAATATGTCAAACTAGTGAAATTAGCTTCTTGAAGAGTCAGCAAGCTGAGGAGAGCAGGAGGTGAAAGGGGGGAAGGTGGGAGGCTGCTTTTGTTACCCCGTATCCAGGTCCATTAGTGGTGCAGGCAAGGAGAGCCTTGAGGAGGTTGGATTTGCCATGCAGGAGGCTTTTATGCTTTCAATTCAAGCCACATTTTGTTCTGGTAGCCTTTCTGGTCAGAAGATGCTGTAAAACTGATTGTGCAGTCCAAGCATTAAAAGTTGCCAAAACCTTTGAGAATAGTAGCTGTGCTTAGTTGTGGGTTTTGTGTAACACAGCTTAATATAAATTCCATTATGCACATCTTGGCAGTGATCTGTGTAATGTATTTTATAGAATAATTAAAAATGAACACAACTTCTGGGTGCAATACACAATTTTCTTCCCTTGTACACACACAATGTAGTCTGTGCTTCAGATGATGGAAGGACTTGAAATTGTTTAAAGTGGTAAGAATTTGAATATAACCTCTCTCCTAGCACGTCTGGCCTTTCCTGGCTCAGGTAAGCCAGACAATCCAAGTTATTTGGTTCTGTTCTGTCTAGTTTTTGTCCAGATAGTTAGTAACTGCATGTTTCTTCTAGAAGCCTGTGTTTGTAAGAAGGGTGATTATCAGTTTATATGTTTGTACTTTTCACTGTATAAAAATTTCATGTTGGTGGTTAAATCTTATCTCATGAGAGGGTGTATCTTTCACAATCAAAAGCAGTATTTGAAGAATCAAGTTATGTATGAGGCTAATCATTAGAGAATTTTTCCTGATGTCTGGCCAGGAGATGGTTCCGTCTGCTAATATCTGAAGCAAGCCAGCATTTCTAAAGATGGGATGTCCTGTCTTGAATGTTTTTTTAATTAAAAGTACAGTTCATAGGCAACAGGAAATCCTTTAGGAAGATACGATTCTGTGCTGACTTTCCCAGGAACAAAATGGATACATTTCAAGTTTGTCCCTGACTAGGATCCCTACCCAGTGAAACAGTCTTGGTATTAGATCCCAGCCCTTGGAGCTCTGTAGTTATTCAAAAAGAAACACAGAGCCATTTTAGGGCTGTAAGTGTAGATTCATAAAAATGGATATTTTTTTTTCTTGTGTCTCATGGTTAGTATTTTCCTCACAGTTGAGTAGCTGTAAAATAAAATAGGTTTATTTAAAATCTCTCTTAAATTTTTGGAAATCATAGGCTTTACAGTTTTAAAGAAGTGGCAGTATTAAGTAGAGGAACTGCTTTACTCTTACTGCACCTGGCAGTCAGATAAGAAATTGAAGATGCCCGAAATTTTGCCCTCCTCAAGCTGACCACACAAATATTTTGAGTCTTGTTAAACTGGAAGAGTATTTAAAGACTTGTTCCACTGACAGCTGCTAGCTAGAAAATAGTTCAGTGTGACAGACTTTCTTGAATGTCAAGTCTGCCTTGTTAACTTTTTGTTAATTTCTCTCTTCAGAAACACATACAAAGAATGTCCTAATTTTCTTTAAAAAATCATATTCATAACGAAAGGTAATTGTTTAGTTCTGCTGATTGTCATCTCCTTTCATTTCCAACACTTAAAAGAAAAAAACCTCACATCTACACCTTCTCACCATCCACACCTGGACCCACTTCTCCAGATTTTGTTGTTAACTGAGTAATGTTCTACCAGCCTGGAAGGAGATGGGTTCTTGCAATTTATGGAGTAATGGATGGGTGCAAGGAGCTATGTCTTTGAGTTGTATTGCAGCACTGAGGTTTTAGCTTGCATCTTGAAATTACTACTTTATGAAATACAAATAAAATTATTTAGCTAGATGCATATTTCTTGTTAACACTGTGCATTTAATGGAAAGATCAGAAATATTTTAAGAAAAAATGTTCCTAAGAGAACTGCTGAAGGAAAATAATACCAGCTTTTAATATGGCTTAGAATTATAATGCCATTGAGAATTTGAGTTCCTGTGTTTCTTACAGTTCTGCAACTCTTGATGCAATCAAGGACAGCAAGGACATCAAGGCCCAATGGCTTTTGAATGGGTCTTATATTTATGCTTAACATTTTCTAACAGTAGAGTTGTTCTGCCCTCCAGAGTTGCCAGTTTGGAAGTGTACTGTGAGAGTACTGATGTTTTTGCCTGCATTGAAAGCTTAAGGGACTCGATAGTCTGACAAGCTTCATTTGGTTTGGCAACTCGGTGCGTCCTTCACAGTTTTGTGGGCTTCTGGGAAAAATGCTCTGTACAGCATTTCCAGAAACTATTACACTGAGTCTGGCTTTGAGAAGACTGAGAACAATTGTTTCTAAATATGGCTGTGCCTCTGCAGTCTTTTATCATGACCTAAACTTCTGTAATGCATATGGACACCCTGTGCAAGTATCACAGACAGTGACTTGCTCATCACTCCAGGCCTGGCCTGAATCCTGCTGTATTAATACAGCAGCTCCAGTCCATTTTGCCACACAACTTTCAGACAGATGGAGAAAAGCAGATATGGTTTAGATCATGCCTTTGGACTAATGTTTTGCTTTTAAATCCAACCATAGCAGTATGTTACTAATCTTTGTGCTACACTGAGCTCCCCTGGCCAGGGAGAGGAGGGGTAGAGTTCTATCAAAGCTGGGTTTGGCTCCAGCTGGGGTTGTGTAACCAGGCACAGGAGAGTGAGCCAAAACTAAAACCACTGGAACTACCACCCATTTTTAAGTGTTATGCACTGCTTTTTGTGAAAAGACTGAAGACACTGGTTAAGACTTTGTTGAAAGGCAGGTATATCCTTCCTGCCTGTGATTTGTCAGCTTGATTGCTTTTGATTTATTTATTTATTTATTTATTTTTAATGAGCCCTTCTGGGGAGGATCTGACTCAGCTTTTTACCTCCTCTTGGTGTTTGAGGATGTATTTTTAAAAAAAATGGGAATAGATTGTGTGTGTGTGTGAGCTTTTGTTTCTTTATTTTCTTCACTTCTCTTTCTCTTTGGAGATGCTGAGCTTTCATTTAGATTTTTCACATTGTGGGATTATAACTGCAAAGTGCCTTCTGTGAGTCCCTTCTTTGTACTGTGGGGAAGCCAAAGTTTTGCTGAGAATGAAAATCAGTGTAGAAGCTTTTAAGGTTCATTAATTTAAAAACCATGGCATTACTGCTGTGACTGAAATGTACAATACCCAAAACCAGGTTTGCACTTAGCTGTGGTGGGAAAATGTCACTGTATTGTTGTCACGCCTGAATACAGACAGCTGCCTTTTATAAAATTGTCAAAATTTATAGGCATATTTACTTTACAGCTACTTTTATAAGCTACCCACGCCCTTCTCTGGATGTGAATAGAAGAGCTGGAAAGGCCACACTGATAATGTCATACCAGGAAATCTTTAACCTAAAATATGGGGGGAGGGAGAAGGGAAGCTTGGGAAGGAGGGGGAATCATACTGAAGGTTAATGTATAGAGGGAAGCAGATACTGCTTTTACTTCTGTACCTTTTTCAAGTCTAAAGTAAAATTATATGATATCATCTGCCTTTGACATAAGCTAAAGAATGTGTTTTTATCACTGATAAATGGGGAAACTGTTTGGTTCCTCCATAATTCTTCTAGAATTTAATGCAAATTAAAGAAAAAAAAAAAAAAAAAAGGAAAAAAAATCCCTAAAACTAAAAGCCCTGAATCTTATAGAGCAGAAAATACTGCCTGTTGACCAGACTGGATCCTGCTTAATCTTTTTCTGCCCAGTGAGACATTCTGGCAAGTTTCCGCAAGTCTGGATGTATTCAAGTACTGTATTTGGCAGACTTGGTTTGTTACTAAGTAAAGATATATGAAAATCCCAGTTCAAACATTTCAGCCTCTAGTTGTTTTTATAATCTGTCAAGAAGCACAACTAATTGATATTTTACTTTATACATTGGTTATAATTTTTCTTAAAGCATGTTATGTGTCTGGAAGTAGGTTTTCTACTCAAGTGGCAAATTCTGCTACTATTTATTTTATCTGAAACACTGCATAGCATGATAGCATGTAAAGTTTTACAGAATACAGGATACATGCTCCTTCTACTGGCATATATTAACAGTTGGTAAATCACTAAATCACTACTGAAAGATAATCATCTTTTTTCCTACCTTTTTTTAATTTTACTTTAATTCAAGCCTGTCCCTCCAGTGACATCCTCATTGGTATAACTTTTTATGAAGAACTGCAAAATCATTACATGAGACTTTCTGTATTTTAGTGGGATTACCTGAGTATTTGTGATAGTTTCAACCGCTGTATAAAGATAAAAGGTAAAATTTAAAATTATAAAAGTAAAAGTAATGAAAACTGTATGGTTTTTGTTGAAAACTTCAATTGGTTGTTCTTACAAATTCAGTGCTGGATTTCAGTGTCCAATGTGGTAATTCTGCTTGTCAGTACAAGTATTGCATATTGGATTTGGTGCATGGGAAAAAAATGGGGTTTTTTGGTTTTAAATTTGTTCTGGATTATCTGGGGAAAATACATTAACCTCCTGATGAAAGGAGCAAACACTAAATCTGAGGGTACTGGAGTGTTCATTAGAAGTTTCTAAAGCCTGGAAGGACTGCAATAGGTGTTAAAGTGCATCCTCTGCACAATGGGGTATTTGGCAGCTGAAGACTAAATTGCAAATGTTTGCTTTCTGATAAATCACAATGTTAAGAATTAGATTTAGTCTTTAAAGCAAGAACCTATGTTGGAGAATCAACTATGACAGAGATTTTTATCCTTAATTATGCCATCAGTTCAGTTCTGTTTCTAGACAGAACATGTTTGTGTGTTTAGCTTCCAACATTAAAGTTTTGTTTAAAGAGATGGTTGTCACCCTCAGACAGGTACTTATGCACTGTCTAAGATGCTTTTGTCTATTGGTATAATACAGAGTTTCTGACAGCAAAGGATTCTCATGCCTTATTTTGCAGTCTTCACAATTTCTCAGTGTTCTTTTTGAAATGCCTGGACTTGACTGGATACATTTAAATCCTGGTCTAGAGGTAGGCATCATTTCTTTAGTCACACTTGATTAAAATGTTTAGGATTATTTGTATATAAGAGAACTGGCATTCCAGCCATTTAGAATTTAACAGCACAGGTAGAAACGTGATGGGAGTGAATATCACTGTACTCCTAAAATACCTTTAAGGGTTTTTAAGAAAGGCACTATTTCATTAGTAGGTTACAGTGTTACACTTAGGCTCCCAAAAACCAAAAGTTTATTTTCTTTATTTATTTCTCATAAGAAATCCACTTGGATTAGCCTATTCTGTCCTTGTAATTGATGCAGATGTCAGGAATTCTTTTCTGCTGACATGGAATAAAAGTTAATCCAGGTCAGTCAATACCTTGTCATTAATGCACATTCTTTTCCTTTTTTCCAAACTGATTCTAAAAGTTTTTTGACTGGAATGCAGATTACAGGGTAAAACTATGCTAAACTACTAAGTAACAGCCCTTTTTACAAATAATGTTTAAATCCAGATTTTGTAGGTTTTTTTGTGGGTTTTTTGTTTGGGTTTTTTGGTGTTTTTTTTTTTTTTTTTGTTCGGTTTTTTTTTTTTGTCTGTCTTTTTGGCAGTTTACAGACAAACTATCTTGTAGTCCTATGTAATAGCTATCTCTGGGTATTTGAAGAGTTAAGAGAAAAGGAAAACGAAAATAAAGGCTACTTTGAGCTCACTGTTACCTTGAACTTTGGATGTTGTTGAATGCAGCAGTCATCTGTGATCACAGGTATTTTCACAGCTCTATAATCGAAAACTATAAATGTCCAGATAGGAAATGATCCAGTAATTAGAGGAAACAGTACTGAACCTGATGACTTAAAGCCACTTTCCTTCTTAAATCACACAGTTGTAGCTGTTAGCCTTTATCTGGTGATCTTTTCTCAGTACTTTGGCAGAGTACTTGAAAACCCTGATAATCAGATTGGCTGAGAGTTAGAAATGAGAGAAGGTTTCAGAGTTTCTGCCTTGCTTTTTGAACTCCCCACCAAAGAAGTGTCTCCTGACTTGAGAGATCTTGCTTTAGCAGACTGCTAGAAGGATATAGGCTGGTCTGTCTTGTTTAGCTGCATGTACCTTTCTTTGTGTATGTTGTATTGCAAATATGAATAATAATGCAAGGGAGGGCTCTTGGGTGATTTTGTATACATGCCACTGAAATCTAAACATCAAACAAAGCTTGGAAAAGAGCTCAGATTTTTACGATGGAGGAGTTTAAGTAAAAAATCTGTGGTCTACTAACTGAACAAATGAATGTGTATAGTTCTTGGGTCCTAATAGTTCCTGTTAGCCCTGCAATAGAGCTCTGAATGTTGGGGTTTGTACAGGCGATTTTATTCTTTTGTTGCTGCCCTAGTATGAGAAATTATTTTCACATTCGAAAGTGAAATGAATTTGTCTACAACTAAGTGGGATTTTCAAAGCTAGGCTCAGAAGTCATCAGTGAAAGATTTCCTAAAACTCCTACAAGAGAATTCTGTTCTGAGGAACACAGAAACCCTGCCACTTCTGTAATGTTAAAAAATTGCTTAGTTATCTATTTATATACACATAGTATTATCTGCTTCTTCAGATACTGTGGTTTTGCCTATTATGTCTGTTAATCTTATGCATATGATGTAGTGATCAAAATGATGTTAAAATAATGGCTCATAAATTTGCTTGTTGGCAGAGTCCTGATGGTGGCTTCTGTTGCTGAAAGTTCCCTTGTCATCTTAGCAGATTCTCCCAAGAGATTATTCTTGCTAGAATGCCAAGGTTTCTCTTTATCAACAGTGGACACTGAAAACAGTATGGTGTTAACCAGTCTGATGCAATAAATGTTGAAATTTACAGTGAATCACTGGCTTTATTTACCACTGAGGTAAATAAACGGACACACAGGCTTTGGCTTAAAGTTCTAAGGAGGCTGCATTAACTCTAATTTTCTGCTTAAAACACATCCCATTCAAAGGACTAATATGTTTGACTGGAAGCTGAATAATTCTGGCTGATCAGTGGACCACCAACTTTGAGAATAAAACAAAAACCAACCAACCAAAAAAAAACCCTAGAGAAACTTGCGTCCTGAAGCTAACACACACACACACATAAATCTATTTGTGGTCTATCTGGGTCACACTCAGTTGGCCTCCAGTCAGTCCAAGTCCCTGCAGCCAGCATTTGTGAACTCACTGGCTCCTTCCCCAAGGCTAACCCTCCAAACTAATCATTGGAAACTTAGCCTTGTGGCTTAATTAGCACGAAATGGTTAAGGAATGGGTGAGCCAGTTGAAAACGGCCATCTACGTGTGTATATGGACCCTGTTGTATTTCCAGTCTTATTTAGGTGATTTTCCAAGACTGTGTAGAGGACTCTGAAGATGCTTTGTGTGGAGCAAGGAAGGTTTTGCTGTGTGCATCTGCTTAAGGTTGGTGGCCTGCTAAAGTAACATGTAGTGCTTGCATTTTGCATCTTGTATTTCCCTCCTCCTCTATTCAGTACCAGGCTCCAGTAACACAGCTGGAGTTTGCAGAGCTACACGTGAGGAGACATCTGAGCTGGTGCAGACTCCCACAGACCCCGTGGCTCAGGAGGCTCACTTGTTCTCTGGGGCACTCAAAAAATGTGGCCTTCTTGTGTCACCTCGGCACATGGCTTCATGGCCCTGTGCTGTGTCCTAGCATCTGCAGTATGACTGTGGCTGGTATCACAGGCTGACCTGCTGAAGTTTATTCAGTGTTCTTTTAAGATCTCTGGAGAACTTCATGTCAGGATGTTACAGCAATACTTTTTATCTAAATGTGGGGGTGGAATTTCTGGAAAACTTGTGTGTACTGTGCATGCCATTTCTCTGCTTAAAAAACAAAAGATGAAAGTTTTCAAAAACATCCTGTAAGCAGTGCTGCCAATAGCAGTGGTTCTAGTCTTAGTGTAGAGAAAATAAATGTTTGAAGTGCTTATTGTAACAGAAATTGTTATATTTCGACTGATAGTCTCAGAAGTGATCAGAACAATGCATTTTAGTAAGTGATTAAATGAATGAAAGATTCTTAGATATAGAAAAGCTGACATGCTCATGGTGAAGTGCATGTGTTTCAATTCCCACATTGCAGAAAAAGAGCTATGATTTCATGGTACAGCTAAGCTGATGTTTTACTAGTAGTACCATAAGAAGAAGCAGTTCTGTCTTCTCTCTAGTTATGTATTCACCTACCCCTGCTTGCTCTCACCTAATATGAAAACCATGATGTTATGGGAGTAATATTGGCAGGAAAGTACGTTTTTTGAGGGGTTGATTTGTTTTGTGTTTTTTTTTTTTTATTCTTTTTTTGCATCTGAACTACTTGACCATCCCTGAGCCAACTTACTGTGGAGCTTTGTTGATTATCATCTGTGTTGGTTATAAATACTTTGCAGGGCAAATAATAATATGGGGGCTGGGTTTGTCTAACTTTTTGCAATGTGAAGGCCGAATTGAAGATTGATTCAGCACTTAGTAATCTCTTCCTCTTTATCCATGCTGAAGAAGTTGACTGTAGCTCATATTTTCTCCTCAGTGGTGTTAACTCTGTGCTATGAACTAATGGAGCTTATGTACTCAAGCAATAAAACCATACTTGGCCTCTGAAGTAAATAAGGGGCTGATTCTCTTCCAGACAGGGCAATATGATACTTCTAATGCCAAGTTGGGAAAGGATGTAAATGATAGCTGCACACAGAGCAACAGACACAGTTTGCAGAGGGAAAGTGGGATTTTTGTTGGCTCTGCGGGGAGGCTTTGAAATCTGGGTCTGTTTGTCCTTGCCTGTAATACTTTAACACATCCCTGACTTGCCTAGGGAGCCTGATAGCAACTTGACTGTATTCTGAGCAACCCATAGGGAAGAATTTTAACCTGT
Organism: Heliangelus exortis; assembly: GCF_036169615.1. NCBI lineage: Eukaryota > Metazoa > Chordata > Aves > Apodiformes > Trochilidae > Heliangelus > Heliangelus exortis. The sequence goes on from NC_092424.1 coordinate 50,841,256, forward strand.
CATCTCAGGGGAATTTACTCCTTTTTTTCCTCCATGCCTAGTACTTAATGATGCTTCACTGTCCACCACCTGTCTCTGTTCTGATCATCTCAGATCTTATCCTGAGGCAAAAAAGAAGCTGCTGCCAATTCTATCTTTGTAGGAACTATCTACTGTCATGGGGCTCTTTAGTGGCTACTGCTTGTATTGTTACAGGAGGTGGTTGCAGCTGGAATGAGGTAACTTCTGATTACTACAAAAAACTGAGTCTTTGTGGATGGCTCTTTTTTTCAAGTGAAGCTTTTTCCACACTGTGACTCCATGAGTTTGGCAGAATGTTGACAGTTTTGGTTGGGAGATTTTAATTACAATTACAGTTATTTTTTGATTATGGCTTTACAAAGGACAGTCTTCACATACAAGTATAATCTTCAAAACATTTTTATGATAAGTGGATATTACAACTCTTGAATTGAAGGGAAATAGCATCATGGTACTAGAATGATGTTGCCTTCAGGAGGATTTGTTGTACTTCAGATGATAATCCAAAACAAAAAGCATGAAACATATTGCTTGAATAAAAAAAAATATAAAATTTCACTATCATTAGCAGGAGACAGTCAGGGCTCATTTTACTTAGAGTTTAAACTGTCCCAGTTTGGAGAAGTCCATGTGCAAATACGAATAGCGGTGGTGGGGGCGAAATCCTCTGGGGATTTCCTCTGAAACTGCATCCGTAAAGGGTGGAAGAAGAGAGTCCCTGCCTTTTAATATTTGAGAAGTGGCATAGAGAAATTCATTTACTTATAAACCACAGAGGAGTAAGTGCTATTCTTCAAAGTCTTGTAATTCCCAATGATTTGGTAAAATAATTTGGTTGTATTTAGAATGCAGTGCCCAGAGTAGCTTATTCTTTGTACAATGATAATGAAATAAAACCTTTAATCATCGTTTTTGTCCTCCAAATCTCTGCATCTTATGTCTGAAGTAGAACAAAACAGAGCTCTGATATAAACGTGTATTCTTGGTGGATTTTCTTTTTTTTACAATATTTGCTCAGTGGTTGGTATAATCCTGTTGAAAAGTTGGGCTGGTTTGGTTTGGGTTTTTTTTTTTTTTTGCTTACTCGAGCATGTTCTGTCTGGCTACCATTGTTTCATCCCTCATTCATAACTGAGTAACTTAATGCTGAAATCAAACAAGTTTGAGTTCCAAACCCAGACAAGGTTTTTTTTTTCTGTCATTCCATTTCCATTTTACTTTGTGCAAATAGGTAGTACTTTTGTTGGCTGTTTTGTAGCTAGCAGTTGCATTGAAAGCATTTGAAGCCAGTTTTTATATAAAGTAAACATTCTGTGGTTAGAAGGGCTTAATTAGCTCAGGTGCCTTTACTGCTGGTATATAACTCCTTATCTTGAAAGTAGCATCCCCCAACTAATCCTTTATTTATTTTGAGCTTTGGAATTTCCCTTGAAATGCTTTTTTGAAACCTCTCCCAGCATAAATGGGAAGTGAACACTCTCAGGTAAACAGTGAGGTTGCAGGTAAGCAAATTAATAACATAGATGATTTTAAGTTTCTTCTCACTGGTTGCAGGTTGGATGCCAGTGATTAACCTCAGGAAGAGTGCCAGCACCTTGCTTATTCCTGTGATATGCTTAGTTACCTTTTGTTGTACTATTTTACAAAGGGATCTTTTCTTGTGTTTATGCATGGAAGGACTGAATTTGTTAATCAAATGTCCAAGGCTATGTTTTCAGTGCTCCAAAGAAGGGAATTGTTAAACCACAATAGTTAATTTGCGATAGCAATCTCAATGTGAAATCCTAGTGGGCAGGTAGATTTTTTTTTTTCCTCTCAAGTAAGTTGAGTTCACAGTGTATTCTCCAATTCAGTGTGAACAAAACAGCAGTCTCTTTCCTTTTTATGGTGATGGAACTAACTTGACTTTGCTCCCTTGGCATAAAAAGGTATCGTTTTGGTAAATTCTTAGCCCCATTGTGAAATGGTCTTTCTGATTACAGGATTAAAGGTAATCCTAGAGAATCCTGATAGAGGTGTCTGAAAAAGAAAATCTGTAAAACCATTGTATTTCATTTCTCAAGTTTCTGCTTTTATAATAGTGTATGATTGCACTGACAACTGGTTAATTGAGAGTATCCCATCATAAGAGCAGAACAAGGAGTATGGCAGAAGTTACTGCTTTCTTCTCTCCCACACTGAGAGAAAATGTCCAGTATGACACTTTTTAAAGGTAGTAGTGCCAGGAATTTGAATTGGCCATAAGTAAAATTATAATTTTGGCTTAGCTCTACTTTCTATGGTAAAAGAGGTTTGTAGACATCATAACTGCAAAAAATTGCCTTTTTGGGGTTTTTTGGTTTTGTGGTTTGGTTGGGTTTTTTTGGTTTTTGTTTTCTTTCAGGTTAGATTATGTTATATGCTGTGCCTACAAGAAGAAAATAACTTCTGAATTGGTTTGAGTTTGTTTGGGTTTTCTCATCCCAGATATTTCAGTAGCAGCAATATTTCTGTTAGTGTGTAACAGAGAATACCAGGCCAGACAAAAATATTTTCTCTCTCTTGGCAAATGGAAGATAATTGCCTCCGTTTTCTAGTATTCCTTACATTCAGGGTCTGAAGTAAGGATTATGTATGACCATATTCAAAGACTGTTTTTGAGCTTTACAGGGCCTTGTGGGAATGGACCCTCAGGCAGATGTCAAGGCCATCGCCACTAATTTTGTAACTGAGAGTGATTACCCAGGCTCCAGCTGGCAGAAAAGTGCAAGAAAAATGCTGCTTTAGACCAAATAAAAGCAAGTGCTCATGAATATGCTATATCTGCTGTAAGTTTAGCATGTAAGTGTAGCACAGAATGTGCCTGCTCAGAGGCATGAAACTCAGAGTGCAGGGCTGACTGGTTCAGATCAAACAGGGAACTCAACCGAGAGACTCCCTCCGATTTTGAGACATCAATTTTTATTTTTTATTTTCTACTTTTTATTTTTCAAATGTAACAGTCCACAGATCTGAATGTAATGCTGATCCCGCTCTAAGACTTAAGAACAAATGAACCAGTTCTGGGGGGAAACTGGAACTGCAATACTTTTCAATACCTAATCTTGTGAAATGGAGTCGGAGATCTTTGTTTTGTATCAGAGAAAGGGTCATAATGTTATTAAGCATTCCCTCCCTTCCTCATCACTCCCCAAAGGTACAGTACTCTTAATTGCTTTTGGCAGAGACAAGCTATGAGGAAGTCAAGGAATATTTTTTATTTTGTGTTACTGTCATTAGTCTGAACTAGTTCTTATCTAAATTTACAAAGGCATAATTTAGAAGGATATGTCTACTGCAGTTTTTATTTGTTTCCACTCCTCTGGATTGTGTAAGACAAAGAGTCATAGATACATGCTTGACTGAAAATGCAAATGCTTAAAATTCAGGGTTTGCTTATTTCTTTGAGATTCTCTGCATGTTTGCCCGGTATAATGTAATGATAATTGTGCTTATAGTCTTCATACAACACGCACATTTTTTTGTATATTTATACTTACTAGGTCTGTACTAAGAATAACTCATGATGTGACGTTTCTAATCAATATAGCAAGGAGACTAAAAATGCAAAGCCTCATTTATCATTTGACCCTAGTTTATGTGAAAAGATTGCTATTCTTTGCTGCTTTGATAGTATGAATCTAGAGCATATTTTTGTATTCTATATCTAGACTATATTGGGAGTATCTGCATTAAAAATAGCCCAGTGGTGATGGTGGGAGCTTGGCAGTCCTGTGGGAGCTGCTCTGCTGTGATGAGCCATGTTAAGTGAGCTGCTGGCCCTCCTGCCTCTAGACTTGCACTTGTGTGTTGTAACTGCATGCTCAGAAATCAGTAGCTGAGATTGTCTTGTGACTGTACCTGTCTTTTTCTCAGTATATCTGTAAGTGCTGCCCTTAATAAGACAGGTCTCTGTCATTTCTGTTTATTCTGGGAAGTCCCTTCTGTATTTTTACTCTCTGACATTACTCTGTACAAATGTATACTTAAAGCAACCAAATTAAAATTTCTCTGTAGATAATACAGGCCACAATGGACCTACAGTACAGTCACAGTCTTGGGTGAGCTGTGTAATTGTGATGGAAGAGTTTTTAATTTAAAAAAAAAAAGTTGCTAGCAAATTAATGGGCATATAACTTATAAGTAAACTCATGTATGATTTGTTTAATATTTAAGTGAGGAACACTGCTTAAGAAGAAAAGCAAGATTGCTCTGACCTTCATTCTTGGCTCATAAGAACAAAGTTAAGCATCTGTGATAAAGATAAGAGTGTGCATTGCTGTTTGCTGAACTGGGGCCATTATCAATATTTGAACGTGGTGACCAAATCCGAGGTTGTTAAAAATAGGTGAAACTTGGAACTGGGTCAGGTATTACCTGACAGTTTGTTTCCTTTTTGATATGCGCAGCTGAAATTTAAACCCCACTTCCTTCAGATTCTTCAGGTGTATTAGAAAGGTGCATGAAATATGTCAAATCACTCATTTCTGAACAAGTGTGATATAAAATCTCCAAATTCTTGGATGCTGGTTATAGTAATGAAAGGAACAAATCTACTCCTGGTCGCACAGGAAGGAGCTGAAAGCACAAACCGTGTATTTACTAGGGAATTTTTGTACAGGAAAAGATGTACCTCATTTGCTTAGTGCAGCCTGAGGGAGAGAGCTGGAAGGTGATGTAAATTAGTTTTCTGTTTGTTTGTGCAGAGGCTTTGAGTGTTATCACTGGGTCAAGTTTATTTTCTTTTTTTGATCAAAGTTAGGTGCAGAACCAAGAAGTTAAAAGTACTGTGCTGGCAGTGAGAAACAAGCTGCCTTCTTTGCTCCTTCCCCTTTTCTATCCCATCTCCTTTCCCTGCCATCCAACCTTAAAACCTTCAATAAGTACTTTGATGACTGAAATTATGGAAATGTTCCCAGCAGTCCAGACCTGCCAGAACTAATTAAACTTCAGGATTTGACAGGTTTTTCAATTTAAAATTCAGGTTTTTAAAGCCTATCTTGAAGACATGATTTCCATTATCTCTCTAGGGGCCCTGACTCACTTCATACTTGAATATGATTTCTAGGGAGTCAACTTACTTTATCTTTAATTCACACAGCTGTGAATTTTAAAGAGAGTTAATGGAAAACCTGAATTAATTAGTCTCTTGCCATTTGCAGCTCTCTCCTTGTAAACTCGGAGCTTTTGGAAGGAGGGACTGGTAGCTTCCTTGAAGCTTAAATCAACAGGGTGCTGGCCCCCACACATGAAGAATTTTCCTTTATGTAAAGTTTTGTGGGGTGTATTTTAATAAATGCAGGTGAATGTGTGGCTGGTGATGTTCATAAGAGAAGTTACTTCACTGTATTTTCCAGGAGCTCTCTTTTGAGTTTACCATTTGGCATACAATGAATGACTTTGCTGTTTGACAAACACTGATGGAGCAATAAATTCATGCTGTAATTCAGTGTGGTGCTGAAGGGGGTATATGTATTGCCCTTTAATACATTTCAAACTTATCTTTTGATACTATGGTAATTCCAAGTCATCTTTTGACTTTCTATGAACGTGTTACTCAGGCACACATTTTACTACCAATGATATAAACCTTAGTGCAGCACGACTGGTGAGAGTAAGCAAGTAATATCAAGTATTTCAGGATATTTGGTAATTGAACTGTATTTTGTGCCCTGCCCATTGCATAGCTAATTTATGCTCCTAAACTCTTGCATTTCAAGTTTTAAGTTCTATTTAATAGAAAGGTCAGTGTTTATTATTGCCATGCGTTCTGCAGATGTCTGTGGCTGGTTCCTTATTATGCATGGATCTCTACCCTTCCCTTATGGACCAGTTATGTCTGAAAGTGGCCTCTTGCAATGAGCATGAATTTGTCTCTGCTGGCAAGGAGTAATATGTACCACCAGGATTTCCTCATTTAATTTAGATTTAATTGCTTTTTCTTCCAGAGTTATCTTTGCTCTGGATTGAGGCTCGTTTAAGCATTGCTTCTGTTCAAAAGGATGCTTTTGTTCAAAATGGTCTTAGACAAAAGACTTGTGTTTATATATTCACACAGCAGTAATGTTATCTTGCTTTTCCTCTTTTTTTCTTTCTAAAGATTTGCGAACTTTCAGTTCTGCATTGGGAAAAATAGCATCTTAAAAATAACAACAACAAAACCCCACCCCAAACAACAGAAAAACTGTCAATTCCTCCATACATGTTTGAAAAAAAGAAAATACAATTTTCATACATATCCTGGAGATAGAAGCTGGTCTGTTATACTCTGCTTTTACTAAGAAAGATGTCAGTGTACATGACTTTGGTGCTACTTGGTAGGTTCAGTAACTTGTGTCTAGAAGACAGAATAAAGAAAGATGCTGTATATGTAAAAATATGCATTTAAGAAGTTTGAGAGGGGTGGATTTTGGGGTTTTTTTGTTGTTGTTCTTAAGTTCTTATAGCTCATTTAATGTCCAGCTAATTAGGTTATTCTTTTAATGGCAGAAAATACAATTTTTCTTATTTCACTTGCCAGATGATAGGAGTGCAATTCAGTGATGCAGTGCATGTGCATGTAATGGGGAGGGGGGAAGGAGAGTAGGAGGGCATGTTACTGTCTTAAAGTCTTTTCCATCTGTCCTTTATATAGTCTGTACAGGGAGTCTGAGTTCAAGCCCTAGTGCAGCTTTGCCAAGCAGTGTTTCCCGAACAGATTATGGAGAGCAATTTTGGAGGATACCCAAACTGAAATTATAGAAAGATACTGCTTGGGCTGCCTGCAGCTCTCTGGAACGGGAATGCAAAGCTGGCAGTGGAATAAACGCGCTCCCCAAGGAGTCTGGAGACTGCAGAGCAGCAGAGAGGGGAAAAGAACATTCCCGAAAGATGATTTGCTCTATTTTTTTTTTTTTTTTTTTAGAAAGCTGTATTTCTCTCTTTGAGGCCTGCAGTGATGGTGGGTGTCCAACTGTGGCATCAAAACCCCAGTTTTAAAATCAGAATGTGAGGGTGGCTCTTAGCTGGTTGTTAATGCTGTGCTTAACATATCCGAGGCAGTAACCAGTTCCACAGCTTCACAAGTGCAGAAGTAACCATAGGGTAGGGAGTGGAGGGGGCAGGCATTCATGGAGAGGGCACACTTCTGAAGGTCTGTTTCTAGACAATAACATTTCTAGAATGCTTGAAAACAGCAGTAGCTAATTATCTGTTATTTCTTGAGGTAAATGGGAAGTACGTTGTATATAGTCATGTCTGTAGGTGAAGATGAGGCACTTCAGTACATGCTCTAGTGGGTGATACAGGTATTGATATGTATATATATATATTTTTTTTTCTTGGGGGGGTTGCATTGGCAGTTGGACATGGTGATCTGTGCAGTCTTTTCCAACTGTGACATTTCTGTGATTCTGTGTCTCTCATGAAATTGAATCTGTATTTGCTATAGTACCAGTTCTTGGGGAAAGACTTTCCTTTTACCTTTTCCATCTTTCTCACTTTTGCCTTCTCCCTCTAAAAGGTTTTACCAGTATTTGTAGTTCCTATTAGATGCTGAAACCAAATAATCTTATTAAAAAGTCTGGTAATGCTGTTCTATAATGTATACATGGCATTTCTTTAGTTTGTCATTTTTTGTCATGGGCCAGCTATATAATGTAACTCAGTAAGAACTTAGTGACCCTTGAATAATTTAAAATAGGAAGTTTTCTGTCATACTTTATGTATTTTCTGAGATAACTTTATTTCCAAGAATGAAAAAGCAAGAAAAATTACAAATAGTAATAGCCTGTACTTTCATGCCAAAATTTTTTGGAGAAGGATTTTTCCTGAATTGGTTGTTTAGTCTAGCATATCTGGGATGATCAGTCCCTTTGGCCATTGCAGCTTCTATGTGTCCTGACATCTCAGTGATGTACCAAAATGTCTTTGATTCACTACCCAAGTGGCAAATAGTAAATGCTGTTGGGACCATTTTGATCATCATCATAACTGCCTTTCATGTGGGTTGACATAGCTGTATAAGAATGAAAAGCTACGTTACAACTCCAAGTATGTTATTCCTGGGTATTTAATTTGCAGTTTCTCTTTGAGGGATGGTGGAAAGAGGGATACAGAAAGAAATTTGAGTGCTTTATGATTAGTTTTTACAGAAACCAGGAAAGTGCAAATTATTTTTTATGTTGGCGTCAATATAGTACCTTATTCTTGCTACTGTTAATGTTTTATCTCTGGTGAGTCATTTGTGGAAGTGTGTTGCACAGGGGCATGTGAAAGCATAAGTAGTCTTGTGTAGTCAAAGATCAAGCCAATCGTGGTCTCAAATAATACTCTAGTTTCATTTTGGGATTGGAATATTTGCTCCGTAACACTTTTTTTCTCTCTAAATACAGCTAGTAATTTTACTAAAATCTGTGCAGAAGCATTTTCTCTTTAACTTGTTGGCTTTAGGGTGAAAACCAAGTTCAGTTATTTCACCTGTCTATGGTTCAAAATAAGTAATTTGAATGTTCTGACCTGAGTAAGTGCTCCACAGAAGATGAATAGAAGTGAAATTGCAGTTCTTGTTGTGGGAGAAAGTAGGAAGAAAGAAAAAAAGAAGCATTTAGTACTGTCCAAAGGAGCTAGCTCTAACAGGAGATGTAAAACCCCAAACCATCCCTCTGAAGTCACTGAGGTTTACTCCAGCTTGGTTCTGTTTCAATCAACAGGTAGGAAGCGATGTCTGTCCAGGAATTAATGTTGTGTGTGCATAGTCTTGGGTCAGCCATCCCTGATGGTTTGTGTAGCTCCAGAGTGGAGGTACCTTTGCTATCCCAAAGATTTTCAATCACTTTGATGCAGTAATAGAAGGGACAAGGGTCTTCTCCCTGTAGCCCTTGAGCAGTGTGGTCCTGCCACCCCCTTTCTCTGGCAGGATCAGTCCTGCAGCTGCCCAGTTTGAGCAGAAGCCTAATGCAGGTGACAACAGAGCTGTGTGGCCACAGGACCATTAGTGCTGTGCCCACTACTGGAGTTTGAGAGTAGGTGTTCCAGAGCCAGAGAGGAGAGGTAAGCCCATAGGTGGGCTTAACAGGAATTTAAAGTGACTCTGAAATAGTGCCCTGAGACTGAACTGGTCTGAAAAATTAAGAACCTAAATGAATTTTGTTGTGATATCCTCATGTTACCTTTTAATCTTCTGGCAGTGATTTTGGCTAGCATAGGAAACGTTTTATTGCTGCCTATCAAAAGGAGTTAGAAAATGTAAATAATTCTTTAAAAACTCATTTCTACTTTTAAAAGATGTCTTTTTCCTGTGCCTTTTAGAATACAGAGAGAAAAACAACAGATGGAAAATGCATTATACGATTGTTTCCTTCAGGGATTAATTTCTTGAATGACAAGAGCAAATATTTGGGGAGATAGGTTTTGCCTGTGTATGCTATGTTTTCTCACAATGCTTATAAATATACTTTAATCATGTTTGCTGGCCATGCCGGGATACCTGGTATATATCCACAACCATGTCTGGATTTGAAGAATGGTCTAGAGAGTACAAGGCCAGTTATTATAGTCTTGTGCAGCTTTTCTAATTCATTTATTTTTATAACCTGGACCTTTCAGTGCACTGAATGCTTGCTGACCTTTAATTTCATTTACTGGAGGGTGGGGAGGAAAGAGTGAAAAGAAAGGCCTTAGGAAATCCCTTCCCCACCCTGCCAACAAAGGTAAGTTTCCTTTTAAGCCTTGTTTGGCTTTTAAGGATGCAAGTAGAGGAAAAATGTAGATAATTTTGTGTCCTTCTTAAAAACCAAGGGTTGAAAACAAAGTATCAAATGTTTAGAAGTATTACAAAGTTGATACATCCTCTGTAATGGATGAATTTGTCAGATTTAAGAAACGTTTGTAGTCCCTGCTGGATGGTCTTTATTTATGGTACATGATTATTTCTACTATATTGGATTCTAATGTTTAGTAATGCTTACTTAAACTGAGTTCTTATTATATGGGCCTTTGCTTTGTATTCATAATGTATAAACTAAATCACATATCTGTTAAGATGCTTTTCTTCCTACATGGAGATTATCCAGTTTTCTCAAATTGTAAGTATTTCTTCATGCAATTGCTTACTTTTTTTTTTCTAGATTAATTCAGTCTACCCCTTTATTTCATTTTAAAAGCAATACCAGACATTTGGTTTAGTAATGTCTCTGCTATGATCTGGAGGGTTGAGTTTGTCAGCTACTTTTCTACAGCTGGAGGAAATCTTATTTATTCATTTCTTAACCTTTTGACATGTCTGTTTTTACAAGCCTGTCTGTTTTTGATGGAGGAATGAAGTGTAGAGTAACAACTACAGAAAGAAACATCTTTTGTTATGTTCAGAGTGTAAAATGAGACTAATGCAGAGAGGAGAGAGTATGCTTAATTTTTTATACTCTTAGGAAAAAAAACCCAAGCAAAACCAGAAGAGGGATCTTTGTCGTCTTTCATACCTGCTAAATTTTGATGTGCTGTAGTAAAAGGTGGGTTTTTTTAAAATGGTTTCGTTCACACATTCTAGTTATATGACTGTAAAGCTGATTTGCAATAGACTATAAATTTTCACTGTAAAATTGACTTCCAAATTTTTAAACTGCTGAGTCTTCACTACAAAAGCAGGCTCAGGGAAGTTGAGACTATCCCTTTCTTTTCTTCACCAAGTGAGGCAGGTCTGACCAAAGATCTCTGTGTGAAGGTCCTAAGATGCCTTTGCCACTTGAATAAGTAGGAAAATTACGGATTTTAAAGCATTCAGAGAGGACCAGTTTACAGGGTCTGCACACTAAGCATTTTCTGATGATGTGCTATCTGTGACCCTTAAGCTCAGGTGAGTCTTAAGCCACTGGTGCATGTAGGTGCTGAAAAAAAGTAGCTTTATCAGTCTCATTACTCAGGGTATTAAATCCGTCAAACCTGAAGGTTTCAGCCATTTAGCACCAATTCTACTTTTATCACACTTGGAAAGAATAACGTTATAGGAAAACTCCTTCACCTTTACTGTATTTTACCAATAAAAGTAGATTGGTAGTAGTGTGGTCTGACAACAGGTCAAGCTTTTGTCCTTTTTCCTCAAAGTAAATTGTCATCTGGCTACATAATGTTGTATTAACAGCTGCACAGATACATGCATGAAGTTGAAAGATTTTTATTTTTTTTCCCCTCTCCTGCTATTGTTAAAAACGTCTGTTGCAATATTAGAGGATGCCACAGAGATTACATGTCATATAAACAGATAATAGATAGACCCTTATCTCTCCCTAAGTTTAGGGTAGAAGCTATCTAGTGCAGCAAAAGTATTCAAGTTCCTGACCCTCCAGACTCACCAGCTGAGGCTGGTGGGATCAGGTGGCTGTGCTGGCCCTGCCCTCGATTGGGTGCAATGACAAAAGCTGCAGCATCACCCCCCTGGGCTGCAGGATGACCACTCAAGTCAGAAGGTTGAGAATGGCCATCTATATAAGTCCATTTGATGTGTCAACTGGACTTGACACAGACTTGTACCAACAATGCAAGCAAAGAAGCTAATTTCATACAGAGGAGCGAGCTTTTGCAATAGCAGAAGTGGATCGTGGTCTCTTTAGGCTTCTGCCTAGCAAGGCCTGCACTTAGTGTTGTTCCTAATGCAGCAAATGAAAACCTGTGGCAAATGGAAACTTTTCTCTGAGCTTAGCAGCCATTTACGTTTTTTGTCAGCTGTTAAGTCAATGAGTTTCAGTTGTTTTCACAACCACGCTCTTATGTAGCTCCAGGACCTGTTTTTTAAAGTTACCTTACTCCTTCGGCTTCCCCTTTCTTAGAGTCCTGAGTGCACAGCGTTGACAGGGGACATCAAATATGGAAACCCTCAGTGAGAGGGCTGTTCTGAAAATGGGGGCCTATCTCCCTTGCTGTGATACTCAGCTCTATGTGTATGAGAGGAAAGTCAGTGTCATTAGCCTGACTGCAGTGCTAATATTTATTTACATCTGGTCTCTGCCTTCACTGCGATTCCTCATTGCTGTTTATTAAAATTGTACTAAATGCCTTCCATTTCAAGTGGGGGTTCCTGATGAGTTACATGACTGTCATAAATCTATCAATTTTACAGTCAAGATAACATGTAAATTGTGGCATTAGATAATCTGGGGAAGCACAACTGTTTGGGTTTTTTTCAGTGTGTTGTTTTTCATCTAACCAAATTCAAAAGATGGACCCCAGGGTTTCAGATGTAGTGTAAGACTTTACACCCCTCTTGAATTGACTCAGTTGTTCAGGAGGATGGGAAAGGATAAATCATTTGCATTTTGGGCTCAGGACTTGCATGCATAAAGAAAATGTGCCATAGCCATTTAACCTTTATGGCAAGTAAGTCTATTAAGTCCTTTTTCAGGAACTATTTATTTAATTTTAAAGCTTTAGATCTAAATAGTAATGGGATATCAATTGAACGTTTCAGGTGGCCTAAGGCATTATTGATGTGGTATATCCCAATAATGAAAGAACAGCTTGTCTTTTACATGGGTAAAAAATGAGCTACTGATACCTAGTTAGTAATATGATATATTTAAAAAAATATTAGTAGGATGGCTATTCTTGTTTTTTATTTCAATACAGTAAAAATGTCATTAAAACTCATATGGGAAAGGTCCATGGTATGCACTTTGGAAATCTGAAAAGTCCAATATGACACACTGATATTCCTTCTGTTCCACTGTGGCAACTCTGAAGATTTTTTTGCTTTTTCTTAAAGTGAATTTATTTCAGATGAGAATGTTGAGTTGCCTTGTGAATTATCTTTATTTGAACAATATAAGCTGTCAACTCCCAAGCTCATTCATCTCTAACACAGGGAATAAATGGAGGGTACAAGTGGGAGTGCTAAAGAGGGATTCCTAGCTACATCACTATGTGCAGAGTAATATTACAGGCTCAAAGCAGAACCAGTAGTATCAGCAATGTGTTGCTAAACCAACTATTTTAGTTTGAAAAGAGAAAAGCAAACATAAGAGAAAGGAATGTCAATATGGAGGGAAAATGGTGGGCTCGAGTGTAACACACTAGGTGCATACTCCATAATTGTTTCTCTGTTTGCTAATGGTGATTATCAGGTCTTTTATCTTAAATATGCTTCTTGCCACCTCTGGGTATGAGAGACAGAGTGCTGACACAGTGGGACTTGGAGTTTGAACTATACTTTTTTGGCTACATGGAACCTGATAACAAGTGGGGATTATTTTTTCTTTCCATCCCTGTATATCAATCTTAGCATATGACAACTAAGAAAATCAATACAGCAGCAGACCGCATCTCAAAATCCTCTATATTGGCAGTGGCGACTGGTTAAAATATTCAGTGGATAGGACTTCCATTCTAGTTTTCCTAGGCTTGCATCCTCCCATGTTCCATCCCATGCAGTATTCTTTCAAGACAGAGTTATTGGCAGATGCAAAAATATTAGCAACAAATTATCCAGGGCATCGGAACTTTCTCTGGAATAGTCTTCTAATGCAGGAAACACTTCTTCCCCTAGGCATGAATAAGTTAAAAAGGAAACATGTATATAACAGGATCAATATATGTTAAATTTAGTGTTTAACTGCATTGTGTAATCTAGTAAGCTTGATGTCTTACTTCTAGAAACACAGTTTGTGTCAATGTTATTCAAGTCCTAAAAACAGCTTTATTATTTTGTACTTTAAAGGGCAAAGGGGAATGAACACTGATGCTGAAACCCCTTCCTGATGATACCAGTGGGTCTGTACTGTGCTTGATTAGAAATGCTTTTACCCTCACCATTGTGACTTCACTGTCTGATAATTTTGCTTTTGAGCATCTCTTGCCCATTGTGATCCATTGGCTTCTACTCTGTCCATCGATGTCCATGTGAACATCAGGGTTTGGCCATGCAGCTCTTTCAGGTTGTAACATTGCATTTTTCAGAGTCGAGGTCTGCTATAGCAATTACCATGCAAAAGGCAGCAATATGACCACAGCCAGTTTGACTCTTTGTGCTATATAGGGTTCAGACCTTCAGTGCCAGATGCTTGTGTCCTTGTTTTCAAAGAACTTTGCTCTAATTTCTTTGGGAGGGGAATGTTTCTCTCAGATTGTTTTTATAACCTTCAGAATATTTTGCAATGAATTCATAATTGCTAGCATCTGTTCATACTTTAAAGGTTTAAGATGTTTCAAGTCCTTTAGTTGTAGAATATAAAGAACATGCATTCACTGAAAAACAGTTTGAGGGGAAATTCTGATATATTGTGCTGCTTTAAGTGATGGTGATCAATTGCAAAAGGGAACTGTTTTGTTCTTCTCATGCCACTTGTCCTGGAGAAGAATATAGCCATTTTTACAGCTTACTGTATTGAGATATAATGGCTTTTTGAAACAGAAATAAGTATAACTGGTTAAATCTCTGGCTGTATATAGAAATGGATGATGTGGAGGAGAACCACCATCCTCTTTTGCTGATTAAAGTTAATAGAATTATTTGCAAGACCCAATTCAGAACAAATGTCTTACTAAATAGGTATGGGACATCATGTTTGCATTCTGTTACTGATTTAAATTACACAACTGTCACACATCTTTGGCCAGAGTATTTTTTAATAAATATTTCAATTGGTAAAAGTTCAATTGGTATGTAACTGTAAAAGTGAGACGGTTCCTAGTGAAATTTTGTGTCCGTGAGTAATACATTCTAAGTGATGACAAAGGGGGAGAGAAGGAAAATGTCCAGCTAAACTTCTTTTAACCTGTTCTTCTTTGTAACAAAATAATGATGTTCAGGGCTTGTAAAGGGATGAAGGTTTGAAAAGTGAGCATGCCAGCTAATAGCTGCAGTAACAGGCTGAATGTAGTGAAATAATACCAGTGTAGTGGCCTCTCGATGCTTCCCTGCGCCTCAGTGCTCAATAGTGAATGCACAGCATTGTTCAGCTGTGAAAAGTCTGAAGAGCTCTTGGGATGTCAGGGCAGACAGAGGGAAACTGATTTTCAGCTTGTAGCCTCCTTGTAACAGGGCTGGGAGAAGTCTAGGGGCAGCTAGCCCCATCCCTCCCTGCTCTTCTGCTCCACCAGCTTCATGCTTGTAAGTGGGGAGTTCCCTGCAGGCATCCTGCAGCTCAGCAATCTATCTATGAGAGAGGAGAGGAGACGTAGGATTTTTTTTTCCCTTGCTGCTTCTTTGAGGCATTGGAATGGGCTGCCCTGGGAAGTAGTGGATTCTCCATCCCTGGAGATATTTAAAAAGAGACTGGATGTGGCACTCAGTGCCATGGTCTGGTAACTGCAGTGGTAGTGGATCAAGGGTTGGACTTGATGATCTCTGAGGTCCCTTCCAACCCAGCCAATTCTATGATTCTGTGATTCTATGAGTTTCATGGTTGAATGTGAAGGGAAAGCTTTCCCTGCGGGAAGCTAGAAGGCAACATTTGACTTTAAGAAAAAGCATGGGCTTAACAGAAGAAAGTGCAGTGAGGATTTACAGCTTGATGTTCTTCATTTCAGTGTAGGTTTTGGATGAAATCTTTTTCTGTGTGATATTTTTTTATAAAATAAACAGGAACTAAGGGTAAACCGTGAAACATGGCTCTTAAGTGCTACATCATGCACTGAATTGCCTTGTAAATTCCCATTTATAAGGTACGCAGTTGAGAAGAAACACCTGATGTTCTCTAAACAGGAACAACAAAAAGAATTCTTTCCTAGCACAGCTTTTTTAGGATAACTCTCTAGTTCCACCAGAGTTATTACAACCTTCCCTCCTCACCCTCCACCCTCACACGTTTTAGATTGTATTATTTGCCTTTGTGGCCAAGTTTCTCCAAGTCCAAACTGTGTGTTTTGGATTTGAGATTTTGATTTGGATCCCAGCTCTAATATTTAAATAAAGATGGATTTGCTGCTTCTTTCTTCAAGAAAACAAGCAAGTGGAAGAAGCAAACAACAAGATAAATGGTGGGATTGAATGTCCCTATTTGGAAGGAAGATACAGCTTGAAGGAGAAATCTGAGAAAAATAACTCCTTTTTCTGTACCAAGAGGATTTAAATGGGAGGCTGTTTCTGTCTTCCCTGTATCTGGCATAAACACTGAGAAAGCTCATCTGAGTTGTTTACTGAATACTGGTGGCTGTTTGGGCCACATGGATGGATTTGGTTGTTTGTTGCAGTTAACAAGCAGTTTGAAAAGTGACCAGTGTATTTGAAGGCTGCAAAAGAGAAGTAATATGGTACTACTGACTGTAAAATCAGGAAAGCAAAAGGGTGGTAGCAGAGGGTTGTATCCAATTTCCTTTCATGAATGTTCTGTATTTCTCCTATCTTGATGTAAAGGGAAGTAATGGGTATTACGAATGAGATTTCTTTGCCTTCCCTTGTTTGTATTTCTCAATTTCTCTGGATTGACATAGAATTGAATATTGAATGGTCAATAAAAAGCTCAAGACCCCTTTTTTGCTGGCTTCTTTGTAGCATGTTTTTGTCTTTAATTCAATTAGAACACTTCTGAATAGGAATGTTAGAGAATTTCAGTACTTTTAAATCCACAGGATTATTTTTCTGCAGTTATTGGTAAATCAAGCATAGGGGTTCTGCAATATATACAGCTTTAATAAAATGAGTGATTTTCTGGTTTGAATTAAGCATGTTATTAAGAGAAAGAACAGAGGAAGTCTTATGACTCAGTAAGTCAGTTGCTGTGAATTATGGACCAAATGTTCACTGTAAGCAAATCCAAGGCTCTAATCTGTTTGCTTTTTGCCCTGTAGTTCCTGAAGTGTGACTCCTGGCAGTGTTAATCTTGAATACTGAGATGTCAATAACTGTTGCAGCCTTAATCTCATCTGCACACAGCCTTATACTGACACTGCAGTGGTCTCCAACCATAAAATCATAGAATAATTTGGGTTGGAAGGGACCTCTGAAGGTCATCTAGTCCAACTCCCATGCAGAAAGCAGGGATATCCTCAACTAGATCAGGTTGCTCAGAGCCTCATCAAGCCTCACCTTGAATATCTCCAGGGCTGAGGCCTCAGCTACCTTCCCAGGCAACCTCTTCAGTTTTGCCACTACCCTCATGGTAAAGAACTTTTTCCTAATATCCAGTCTAAATCTACTCTTTAATTTTAAACCATTGCCCCTTCTCCTATCACTACAGGCCCTTGCAAACAGTCAATCTCCAGCCTTCCTGCAGGCTCCTCCAGGTACTGCAAGGTCACCTTTAGGTCTCCCCTGAGCCACCTTTTCTCCAGGCTGAGCAACCCCAGCTTCTCTCAGCCTGTCTTCCTGGGAGAGGTGTTCCAGTGATCATTTTTGTGTATTTCCTCTGGACCTGGTCCATCAGGTCTGTCTCAATTTCTGCTTTGTTTCTTGCATAAAAAAGCTCTAAGGCAAGTCCTGCTTGTTTGAGAGAGGAATTTTATTGTTCTTGTGGTTTGCCTTCATGGGGTAACAGCTAAAAAGTAGCTGGAATTATTGCACTCTCTGCAGAGTGGCCTGAAAGCAACTCTGAAAGCCTTGTGAAGCCACCTCATCACAGATGTGGTTCTATTGGAGTGGCTTTCACAGAGATATCTTAAAGCTTAATGACAATGAAGTAAAGGGTGGGGGCTAGGGAAGCAACTAGTCAAGGTAAAGGGCAGTCAGGACATGTTAGGATCATCAGTAGAAAATAAAAATTAAGATGTGGCGTGACTATATTTGTACAGATTTCTTGCATGTGGCAGCAGTAAGACACCTTGATTTTTCTCCTGTCACCCATTATTTTGTCATCATGTAGCATTGTTGGACTTTTTGCTTTTATTTATGTGAAATGCCATACTTATCTATAGAAGCAACATAGCGAGAAGAGTTGTGGTATGTTGTACTTCTTTGAGCTTGAACACACCTAATTAGTTTACTTTCATTTAAATTATTGTGAGATTTCAAAATACTTATTTTTGTTTGCTGCAAAAATCTATCACAGACATTTATTAAGTCATGAGTCCTTAAGCTGTCATTGAATATGTTTCTATTGAACTTGGGTTTGGAAGAGCAATGAGCTCACTGTTATGGTACCACCTTGAAAATCAGACATACTGTTCCCTTTTTGCAGAGTGAGTGTAAGAAAATGACTTATGACTTGAAATGCCAGAGCCAGTCTGTGGTGGAGCCAGATCATCAATATGTCTTAGTTCCAACCTTGGTAGAATTTAAGGATTTTTCTCCTCAAGGTGTAAACATGAATACTGTTTTATGCAGCTTTTCTTTTTTTACTCAAGAGAGGAAGCCCAGAAGAAATTTCTTATTTTATTTTAAGTGCAAACATGTCAGTATGAGACTGATGTTATTTTACAGTTTTGTTTCAAAATTCTAGTTGCTAAATTTGCAACTGAGGTGCAGAAGAGGTTCCAGTAAGTGCCTCCAGTTCAAAAGCAAATGGGAAAAATCATTTAGCTGGTTTTAAAGAAAAACATAAATTATTTAAGGCTTTGGAAAATCACTTCTATTAGGCATCTAACAAAGTCAGCTATTCCAGAGCACTACGTTTTACAAAATGCTTTTTTTTTTTTTTTTTTTTTTTTTTTTTATTCAGACAGGATTTTCACTGGAAAGTTTTGGAAGTCAATGAAAAATTAAGTGGCAGAAGTGAATGACAAACTGTTAAAATTAGTTTGAAAAAACTCCAGCACTGTGCTGGAGGAGATGGGTGGTACAAAGATGCCTTCTCTGTGGTCACACAATTAAGTTCTTCACTGTAACTAGTAAGAATGATTCCTAGATACGATATTTCCTCCTGAAACTGTGCATCCCTTTCTCTACTTTAGTTTGCCTACGTTATATTGCTAGATGTGAGACAGGTAACATTTTTAAATCCTAAAAACATCCCTGTGTTTTTGGTAAAACAACAAGCATCTTGTACTGTGTTGAGGATGCCTAGCCAAGACCTCCAGTGTTCTTGTGCTGCAATGGGCCTTGAAAGGTGGTGAAATTCAGCAGCAACTTTATCTGGGTTAGATCAAGTTGAAAACTTGCCTGCATTAGTGTGACATGCATTAGTGCTACATTAGTGTGGCAGGATGTTTGCTCAGAGGAGTAGACTAGTCCAAGCAGAAGTAGAAACCAGACCTGATATCCATGCACCGTTACAGCATTGTAGTGTAGGATGGAAAGACCCTAGTAATATCAGCAAGGCCTGATCCTGTATGGTGCAGGGTGGAAAGAAGAGTCCATATGGATTTTTATTCAGATTGTCGTACTGCAGTAAGTAAAAATACTAAAACATTCAAGCAGCATCATATTGAACAGTTACTGTTTGCTCTTCACTAAATGTCAGTCTAGGCACAGAAGAAAAGGGTGTAAAAGTTTTGATTGTACTATCATTGAGGGTATTATTCCTTCAGATGCATTCATATCTACATTTCCTCACTGAATTTTCATTTGCTGTGATTCAGAATAGAATGGAACAGACCCAAGGCATCTTTAAAAAAAGAGGAGAGAACCAACCGTTCAAAATTCACAAGGAAATGGGAAATAATTCTTTTAAAAGGCCTATAAATGGAACACTGAATCCATATGCTGTATTTGTATTGCAGTACATCAGCAGCATGTGATGGCTTGTTCCTTTTGTTAGGTGTCTCTGCAGTACTGTATACAGATTAAATAGCTACTGCATTGCGGAGAGTTATTAATACATTACATTGCACTTTCAGTGAAGATGTCAGTGTGTCCTTAAGCCTGAATGTGCCCTGTGGCTGAGTTGTGGGTTTTTAAAAAATTTTGCTTAGAACTTATTTCTTCAGTAAATTCTTATTTACTGAAAGTAAATCCTGGGAACTGCAGAATAAAATCATTCTAACCACTATAAATCCCACTTACTGTTCATGTTTAGGAAAATCAAGACTTTGTTCCAAACTTAAAACAGACCACACTTTGTCAATTTCTTATCCTGATGCATTGATTATGTGGCCTGTCTGCACTGTATACAATGGGAGGATGCAGGAGATGAGGCAGAGAAAAGGATGCAGTTCCTAAAAGGTAATGCAGATAAATCCCCTGAATTTGGCTTTTTTTTTTTTTTTTTTTTTAACCCTAGAAAATGAGAAGTGGAGCAAAATTTTTTTTTTCCTGGCACATCTGTGTACTTTTCATTGGCTGTGCACATTAAACAGTAAAATAGAAGGCTTTTTTGATTCAAGGCTCCTGTACTGACAGCTCTCGGTTTTAAGCATGTTTAAAGTGAATGGAGTGTGAGGGGTTGTTCTTGGGCAAATGCTCATGTATGGTCTGCTGATCTTTTGTAGGAAAGGTGTTCAATCCCTCTGATCATTTCTGTGACCCTGTGGCTGGTTAATGCTCTATAGGTCTGTCCAGGAGTTCAAAAACTTCCTCAGAGGTGCTCAAAGCTCCATAGCAAGATGGGCACAAGGCATGAGGAAGTCTAGAGGAGTGAATCATTACCTCCTGGCAGAAATATGTGTGAATGTGGAGCACAGCAAATGTAAATTTGCCACATTCAGGTTATTTGATTGAATACCTGGGTGCTGCACTGTGTACATAGTGAGGACACTGGGAGCAGTGTTGGCCATCATGTGCCTGTGAGTGCATCCAGGACTTAGAGATGCATGGGTACTCTGTCTGAAGTATTGTTCAGGTCTTGTAAAAAAAATGTGCATCTCTTTGTATATCTATTCACATAAATATATAAGTATTTAAAAAAAACACAGAAACTGGAGAACATGTGTGAGCGAGAGCGTATCTCAGTGATCTCAGATGGGTCAGTGTGGCAACATGTTGTAAATACCCAATCTTTAACTTGAGTAAATGGGACTTTCACCCCGACAGCCCTGAGGTTTAGATCAAAGTGTTTCACAGCTTTATGTATGGTCTCAAGGCTGTCTTCGCTTCCTTTTTCTTCTTCTAGCTTCCTGCTCAAAAGCTTTGTTCAAGGACGTTAGTGTTTAGGAAAACTTAGAATGAAGCTGAGGCCATGTAATGTACAGGGAAAGAGGGAGTGAGTTTCAAATATGATGTTAAAGATAAAGTATCTCTTTGTGGGCTAGGTTTGAGCATGCAGTTTTAAGAGCACACCTGGGAAATGGTGCCAGCAGCTGGGAACTCTTTTGACTTCTTTTGCCTCCCAGCTCCAAGACAGAAATTCCACCACCCCTGCTGCATCCAAGGGAGCCACCAGTTTTCCCATCAGTCTATAGCAATTTTTGTCCTTTGCTCTGTTTCTTCATCTTTGCTTCTTTGCATCATCTCACTGTCCCCTTCTTCTCAAAACTGTTTTTTGGGGTTTTTTTTTTCCCCTTTTACTTTGCTTCACTGTTATTTACATGGTGTAAATGGCTTGGTTTCTTCTGCAAGTCTTCCCTTCTTTAAAACAGTGAAGCTTTGCAAGCACCCTGCTAAAGCCTGTTTGTTTACATTAGGGCAGAATAGTATCTAGAATTACCCTATTGCCACAGATTATCCTATTGCATTGCAGGTTCACAGGACTTTCTACAATAAAGACAGACATTTCACAATATCAGCTGGTGATTTATTTCCTTTACATGCTTACCAATATTATCTGCAAATCAAGGAGCAAAGTGTAATAAATGCAGTGGAAGTGGGGGGTCTGTTTGATGTTTTCAAAGTGTTGTGTCTGGAAAAATGGAAGTCAGTGGGTGTTGTTCAGTGAAGTGTGCATTTTAAAGTTACCCACGGTGATGCCCATTGTCCTGTCCCTGAATTGCATGATGTCATGTTTCGTTTAAAGCTCTTAGCGATGCTGTCGGTGCACTGGGATAAAGGCAGGGAGAAAGTTGTGAATCAGGTTTCTGTAAAGCCTCTGTGTTTAGGGTTTGATAGATAAAAGCTGACTCATGCAATATTTCTGGCGAAGGAGCTGTACAGACTAGTAAGAGCTTCTCATTTTACCTGAGTGCCCAATGAGGTAATTTGGGAACAGCTGAAGGCAGAGCTCGCGCCTCTCCTCTGCCGCACAGGTAGCTCGTGGGTTGTTCGGGGAGGACTGGAAAAATAGAGAGAGGACTTGTTCGTCGTGGGTGCGAGGAGCCAGAGACATTCCTCAGTGGTGAGATACTGTCGCAGAGGATTTTCCCTTGCAATAACGTTCTGGGATGTTAGCGTGCTTGGTTGTGACAGAGGCAGTTCTGCTTTAAATATTGTGAGGGGGGAGCAAGGGGGGCAATAATTTGCAAGACGGAGACTCATTAGTTGGTGACTTTTTTCCCTCATAAGTTTTCAAATAAATGTGATTTCTGTTGTTCAGAGTTCAGTTGAAGTACTTGCCAAGTGTGTGGTTTGTGACAGCTCAGACTAAAGATCTAATCCTGAAAATATTGTAGCTCTCTAATGTGATTTTGTTCCTCTAATGTGATTTTGTTCGCAGAGGGTGTTAGTTTAAGAAATAGTTCATGTTCATACGCAAAATTCAGTAATTACCACTCTCTGACCTTCGCTTGGACAATTTTCCGAGGAGAGGATATGAGGACCATATTTAAGATCATGTTGAGATTCTTGTAGTAAATGTATTTTAATCTTTCTCAGTCAGGTATAACATTTATTTCTCAATTCCTGTTCTGCATTTGAATTTGATACTGAATGTAAAACTGTTCCAAACACTCTTGTTTGATTGTATCCGTGGTATAATTTTGTCTTTCTGTTTTTTACAATGAAAATATCTCAAGGAAAACACAGGAAAGATTTGTAGTCTCATCACTTTTATGTAGCTAAACTTCCAGAGGATGTGAAGCCTGTAATTTTGGGTAATGTTGACTTTGTAGATAACATCTGAGGTGATCTTTTTCATGCCAGGAGAAAGACAACAATACTGATTGTGAATATAAATTGACTTGTGAGTTTTTAGTAAAGTCTTAAAATGTCGTGTACAGTAAACAACTTGGAGGATTAAACACCTAAATTTAGATAAGGGTTTGGGATCTTTGTATTTAAATATAAAATTGACAAAACATTTTATCTCTCATTGTATGCTAATGGTCTAGAGCAGCCAACGCTGCAGAGATAGTGGACACCCATTTATTATTACTGTGAATATTCTTACAGGAAGGAGGTATTTGTTAAAGTAAGTGACAGAAGTGTATTTTTGGTGAGAACTTGTTTATGACCGGACGCTGAAAACGTGGAGATAAACCAAAATAGTTGCTTTGTATGTGCTCTCAGTGTTGTAACTCTGTTGCCTGATGGTGTGAAACATGGGTGTTACTTGCCCTTGCACCTCTGTAGAGACTCTTTGTTGTTCTTGCTGGGGAGTGCTCGGGGGTTGTGCCATGTCAGTGTGAGTGAGATGGAGGTGCAGGGGGGAGCAGGGAGGTTTGCAGGGCTGGAGGGGAGGAGAGGGCAACTGAATTAACGCAAAGGCACGAACAAGAAATGACCTTGTTCAGGGTGTGTTTTTCCTTGTGAGTAGGGACAAGTAGCAATTATCCTCCTTTCAGTGCTGAACTAACAAGTGCTTACTGTTATTCCTTAATTAAAGTATGCAAATCAAATATTTCTCTTTTTTCTCCCCAGACCAAGTTTAATACCATTATTCACAACTCTTAAAAGTTCTCAATGTTATTTTGGTTCATCATTGAAAAGGTTCAGTAAACAAAAGAATGCCTAACAAAAAAAGCAGTGAACCCAGCCTGCTGTGGGTTGGGATGTCAAGACCTCTGTGAGGTTCAGGGGGGTACCCTACAATCACATGTGTTATTTGCAATCAGGTTTTTTTGGTGAATACACCCACCTGCTACTGACAACATAGCTGGCTGGGGGGTAGAGTGCTTGTAAGTCAGGCAAGGCATGGAAGAAATTAACCTGCTTTTTATATTTAAGCTTGTATCAAAGAAAAATTTTTAAGAGGTTACAGGGTTTGCCAAAAGCATTGGTCAGTCTATGATACATTGAGAGCAATCTTGGGGGAGGCCCTTTTTCTTTACCCCCTTCATTAATCCCCATGAGTTTTTCAGTGAGCAACTGGTACAGAACTTAGCTGGTGTGAGGGTAGAGTAACTTTGTGGTAAAACTGTAGTAAAACTCTGAAAAGCCAAATGCAGAGCAGGACGAGAAAAATGGATGGGTGCGTGGCTGTGGCAATGAGCTGGATTCAGCTGCTGCCTGTTGTGATGGACTGCTGACTGCAAAAACCATCTACAATACCTGCTCCTGATTTCAACAGCAGGGGTAATGCTATCCTAGGTGTGGGGAATTTCTGAAGATAAACCTGTGAAGCCTTGGAAGCTACAGAGATCTTGTGTTATAGGGAAGGGCTGTGGGCTTGTATCAGGAGCCTGCATCTGAGGCAGAAACAGAGGGCTGGGCAGAACCAGGACTTGTCCCCAAGCTCTGACTTCCATAGGAAGGCTTTAAAGTGTTTGGTATAGGACTCCCCAGCTGCTTCCTGATTTTGTGCAATGGTGAAGTCCCTGGTCCCCTGTGTCCTGCCTTTCTGCTGGGTACATCTGCTGCCCCTATCCAGGAGCAATGGGATTCGGTGCCATCTGCACAGACCCTGAGAAACACATTTTGCTGGTTGGAGATGTAATGGGCAAAATTTTAGCAGAAACTCTCCACAGGGAAGCCAAATAACCAATTTATGCCTAGCTGGGAAAGGAGCCAGAACGAAGTAAAAAAAAAGTTTCTTTGAGGCTAGCAGTCAGGATGAGGCTTTGAGGGCAAAACAGCTCAAGATCTTAAATTACACCAAGCAAAGTATTTGCTACTTGATGTAGAAACATACAGGAATAGTAATTTGTATGAAAAAAATGGAGGAACTTGAGTTAATGGTGTTGCATGCATATAATTAGCCATGCCTAACAGATGCCTGGGGTTTGCCAAGGTCAGGGGGATTACAGGGGTTAAAGAGCAAGACCAACTTTTACAGATAATTCTTGTTGTTTTTTAGTAAGTTATCATATTGTCATTAAAGAAGAAAATAGGTTTTGTTTATTTTATTATTCCAAAACATGTCCAAGATCTCCCTGTGCTTCTGGCTACAAGTATGTCTTAACAAAACTACTTTTCAGGTTTATTCTGACTCAAGTTTCATTTACCTGATCTGTGTTTTGGTTGTTTTTTTATATTAATGAGCCTGACAATGTTTGTGAAGCAAATATTACACTCTAATGCCTTCAGGTTATCGGAGAGGCGGATGCCTATCAGTGAAACAAGAAGAAAAGAGTTTGGAGTGATGGAATGTCACAGAAACCCTTTATTCCCCCCTCCCCTCAAATGTGCCTAATCAGTAGCTTTTTTGTCATGTAATTTTAGTAAAATAACTTGGAATAAGTTAGTGGAAGGATATCTTTGTTATCTTGTTTATCCTGTGCATTTTTCAATGGGGTTTACAGCTGCACAGCAACATTGTGCTTTCTAACTGAACATGAAAAATGATCCAAAGCTGATAACAAAAATACATTCTTCCTTATCAAAAATGCATACTTTCTTATCACAAGAAATAGGAAGGCAAACATCTTTGTCCATACCCATTTAGAAACAAGAGAATTTTACTGTATTCTTCAGTTTTAAATATTTACTTGATTTATTGCTTCATTTTATTTTGGAGTTTGTACTTGATGTGCTTTATTCAAGAAGGGTACAAAAATAATGCTTCTCTTCTGCAAAACCAGAATTTGGCATAAAGGCTATAGATTTTCAGATATCAAGGTAAAACCAGGGGTACAGAGGTGCCCCACAAATCATGTTTTTAATCTGATGGCCAATTTCTGACCCATGTAATGAGCAAATTACTCTGTGTTAATTCCATGTGTTACCTTGAGGGCAATACTTCTCCTTAACAGAAAGCTAATGCCATGATCACTGAAATTACCTTATTAATTACTCATCTACAAACGAAATCTTACGTACTCAAGACAGCCAAAATAAGTAAAATATTCTTCTCTAGGCTTTTGTTTGTTTGCTTGCTTTGGATTGTTGTGGGGTTTTTGTTTGGATTTTTATTTCTTTGTCTTTCAATTTTATTGTAAAATAAATAGTACTGTTTGGTTTTGAAAAATGAGAGAGTGGCTTTCTGCCTGGAATGAATTTCTCTTTCCCCCACCCCCTACCCCAGGCCAACTGCAGCAGAAGTGATGTCAGGGAGCTTTCTGCTTGTAATTGCATAGCAGGTCTGCCTCAGTTTAAGAAGGGCCACCTTAAAGTTTGGGCGGGTTTAATTTGCAGTTTACTGGCTTTCTGGTTTCTTTACTGAAACTGCTGTCTAGAGCTGTAATTGCTGGTATCGTTTTTGAAAAATGAGGTTTTCCCTGGAGTAAAATAAGAACTAGCTAACACTGTGTGGGCAGTTTCAGGACTGCTTTTCCTCCTAAATCATCACAAGTTTCCTTTTTTCATGGCACAGATATTCTGAATTTCTTTGAGTTTGAGGCAAGATTTTTTGGGTAGACACTTCTTACTGAAACAAATCTTTGAAGTATTGCATTTACCTGCAGCTGCTTTTACAGACTCTCACGGTGCATTACACGCAACTTGGCCAGAGAGAAATCTGCATTGCATCGTCGACAGTCTCCTGCAGAGCATTTAGGCAATAATAAGAAAGCAGACTTGAAAAGTCAACAAGAAGACAGACACCTTACTTTGTTGTTGCACTGATTTGAAAAACAGCTTAGGGTCAGTTCAGTAGGGGGTAATATCCTGGCTTGAGCTGAACGGTTTTAGAATGACTTATTTTCCCAGTAGAAAACTGAATTATTTGGCAGCACTCTTTCCAGAGGGAACTTTTTTTTTGTTTTGTCTTCAGAAGCTATGTTATTTTCATTGGGAAATTATTCCCATTTTTGTGTCTTTGTACAAGCCACCGAGCTGGTAATTGATAACTGCCTTCAGTTTTTGTTTGACTGTTGACTTTACAGTATTCCAAATGAAAGGTAATGTCTGGTATCACTGTGTGATCCCTGAGTTTTTCCAAGACTCCAAACCAGGGTTAGTGCTCAGCTTGGACATAGCCGGAACTGCTCCCTACAGCGTTATTTTTAACCTTAGGGAAAATCTTTGAGTGTCATTTCTCTCCTGTTGGTGAGCCCTGGACACTGCAAATGTTCTAATCAAGCCCAGTACAGTGGCACAAGAAGGACATGCTAGAGACATGTATGTGAGCAAGAGACCTGGTGCCTGTGTAGCAGCCCCACTGGGGGATCCCCACCACCTGGAAAGCATTAAATTTGCGGTGACCCCCAAATCGTGCTGCTGTGGTTGCCTTTTAACTAAGTGTTGTGGCTGTTTTGTATGCAAAAACCTGTGACAGTATGTGTTGTCAGCTTTTCTGTTATATGGAGCAGCAACATTAAATCCATTTCTTCTGTTTATTTTTTAGATGACTTCCACTTACCTCTTGATGTTTTACCAGCTGTGAGGGACACACTGGACTCCAAGGCAAAAGGGGAAGATTTGCACAAGGAGACCAGACCTTTCTGCTACTGTGAAAAAAAAACCATGGACTTGTCAGACAGTGACCGTCCTGTCAGCTTTAGCTCCACTTCTTCCTCTGCTTCCTCTAGGGACAGCCACTGCTCCTTTGGAAGCAGAATGACCTTAGTTTCAAACAGCCACTTGGGCTTGTTTAACCAGGATAAAGAAACGGGTGCCATCAAGCTAGAACTGGTTCCAGCCAGGCGATTTTCAAGCAACAAACCACGCAAAAACTCCCCTATGGAGCAAGAGGATCCTGAGGAAAGCCTTGAAAAAAGGCTAAGCATTCCAAGGAAAGCAGAACCAAAAGGAGCGAGCAAAAACTGTGCGATGTCCCTGGTCACAGAGCCCACCAGTCCCAAGCTCCTCTACGTAGACAGAGTTGTCCAAGAGATTCTGGAGACAGAGAGGATGTATGTGCAGGATCTAAAAAGCATTGTGAAGGTAGGAGTCTTGGTTAGGATGGTGTTAATTGTTCCATAATGCTATTTTTTTGCATTGTTTGATTTCACAGTAGGACAGATGGGCCTGACAATGGAATTGGCATGCGCTGGTCTTTATAAATTAGTATAACATCATTGTTCGCATATGCTTCTAGTTTTTATTTGACAGGATAAATCTAAGATGTTACTATGTGTTCACAAGAAATAACAGAAAAAAATATTCTGCAGTTGACAGTGGTAGTCAACAAAGAGTGGTAAACACTTCACAGTAATGTTCATTAACAGGAAGTACAATGCTGTTTCCTAGAACATATAACATGAAGCAGAAAGCTTGTCTGCCCCTTTAAATGCTTTATCTGAAGGGGTCTCATGTATTGATTACTTTCCCCCTCACCTGATCCTAGTCCTGTGTTCTTTTCTGCCTTTTTCTCTGTCCTTTCCATGCAGCTTATAGCTGCAGTCACTTCACTCTGTGTCCTTGACCTTTAGTGTTGAAGATGGCATGTGTTTTTGTTGGAAAACCCTGTTGTTTGGCTGTCACATGAAGGAATTGTTTCCTTTAGTACTAATTCTGAATGAGTGGTGCTAATAAATGCTACACTCATTTTTTAAGTTTTTGTCCAATCCGCATCGTTACAGATGAAAAGTAGTTCTGGGTTTTCATTTTCTGGTACAGGAAAAAATTTGGATGAGTCTTTTTGCGAGTTGTTCGCTCACTTCAAGTACTTGTAACTGTGCCATCACAGTCATGTTCTTTTGTGTTTTTGAAGGTGCTGGTTAAGTCACTTGAATGTTGTTTGAAGTCTGCATACTTAACCTGTGTGTGACTACCCATAACGGAATATTTATTGGGAGATGCATGTTGAATGCTCTGTTTATAGAATATATAGCTTTAGGTGGGTGTATGGCATTATCTGCACAAGGATATACCAGTCAGCTGGGGACACTCTTCATACTTACAGTTGCAGGCCACTTGGTCCATTCCCCAAGCAATGAGCAGGGAAAGAAATGCTAAGACTTTGATAACATAAATGCGCATCATGATTAAACAGCCCTCCCTGCCTCCCAGAGTTCTCACAAAGAGGAATTGTTCTGCAAGACTTGATTGGTTCCAGTAGTTGCTGCTGTTTCTCTACATTTTCATCTTCCTTGAGTTTCTTTCTGTAGTGTGTGTGGTTGTCATAAGGTGCAGAAGCAAGTCAGGAAGTGCTTTTTGATATCCAGCCTAATCCTCTCCTGGTGCAGCTTCAGGCACTATTGTCCTGTCACTGGTTGCTTGGGGGAAGAGCCTGACCCCACCTGACTACAACCTCCCTTAAGGTAGTTGTAGAGAGTGATACGATGTCCCCTGAAGCTTCTCTTCTCTGGGCTAAACAACCCCAGCTCCCTTAGCCTCTCCTTATAAGACTTTCCCCTGAGTCCCTTCAACAGCCTTGTTGCCCTCCTCTGGACCCACTCCAGCACCTCAATGTCCTTCCTGAAGTGAGGAGCCCAGAACTGTGCACAGTACCCAAGGTGAGGCCTCACCAGTGCTGAGTACAAGGAGAGAATTGCATCCCTACTCCTGCTGGCCACACTGTTCCTGATACAGGCCAGGATGCCATTGGTGCTTTGGGCTACCTGGGCACACTGCTGGCTCATGTTCAGCCAATTGTCAACCAGTACTCCCAGGACCCTCTCTGCTGGGCCACTCTTCCCGCAGTATGTAGTGCTGCATGGAAGCATGTGCCAAGAGGGATGTTACAGAAGAGACCCTTTCATATGCTTCTCAGGATTCTTTTCTCCATAAGTTGCCTTAGCAATGCTGCAGTCATTTACCTAACCACGGGTGGTGGCTGTGAGAAGGATAGGGAGGCTCCGCCGACATCTGCAGGAGTGTCACAGCCTTACAGGGTTTGATTATCTCAGCTTCTATAATTTGAGGTCATTAGTGTGGCAGCCAGCTGACTGGTGCTGAGCCACAGTGAGATGAAGGGGAAGCAGCTTGATATGTCTTATTTTCTAGATAAACATGGGTAAAAAATTGGCAGCTGTTTAGGAAATAGGATGAGAAATGGGAAAAGGGAAGCTGGGGAAGGGTCAAAGGACAACTGCTGCTCAAGTTCAGAACTGAAGAGATACACAGAGGGTGGGAGCTGGTGGAGGAAGGCATAAGCAAATGACCATGGCTAAGCAGAGAGAGAAAATTATTAAAGGTAAAACAATATGAGGAAATGAGAGAAAACCCAGGAAGCAGAGAGTTGAAGGAAGTATGAAACTGGTTGGAACCGGAGCTCTCTAGCGCGTTTTGCAGCTGACTGCAATACAGCAGCTTATATACACAAACTAAAAATAGTAGGAAGGGTTTTTTTTGTTTTGGGGTGGAGTGGTTTTTTGGCAGGGGAAGGGAGGGAAGAAAAGAAGCAGGGCAACCCAGGTACTAAGAGCTAAGAGCTGAAGAGATGTCAGACTGGGAAGGGCATAAGAATAAAAAGGGAGAAATGAAGAGGTACTATTTTAGTTGCTCTCTATCCCCAGCTGAGATTTAGACCAGTAGAGATTTAGTCGATTTCTTTTCGATCCCTGGTAGTGGGGATTTGCTGATGCTACCTTCTCTGTAGACAATGGAAACACACTTTAAAAGACTGTGTTTTTACTGTTGTTTACACTTTGAAACAGTTTCTAGAGGTAGAGCTGGGAGGGTGTCAAAACTTAGATCCATGAATCCATTCTCTAAATTTTTGGTGTAATGCTAAGCATGTTTGCATGTGGGACACAATCAAGCTTTTTGGGGTTTCAGTTGGTTGGTTTTGGAGGTAATTTTAATTATTTTGGGAGGGGAGGAAGAGTTGGTGGGGCTTTGTTGGGCTTGGGTTTTTTTGTTTTTAATGCATCCACACTCTTTCCCATTATCAATATAATTAACTAATACCTTAAACAGGATGGGACCCAGTATTAACCCTTGAAATATGCCACTAGCTACTGTCTGTCCTCCCACTTTGAACACCCTTAGGGCCCATCCCTTTAGCCAGTTTTCAATTAGCCTCACTGTCTACTTTTCCAACCCATACTTCATCAGCTTGTCTGTGAGGATCTTATGGGATACAGTGTCAGAAGGCGTTCTGAAGTCAAGGTAGAAAATGCTCACTGCTCTCCTCTTATACTGAGCCAGTAATTTAATCATAGAAACGAGCAGTCAACTTCCTCTTTATGAATGCATACTAACTGTTCTTGATTACCTTCTTGTCCTTCATGTGCCTGAAACTGGATTCCAAGATGAGTTGTACACATATGTAAAGAACATACACAGCTGTACACAAACAACCCACTAATGCACGTGTTATTAAATTGCGTGAAGTATCCTGGTGCTAATCATCTTATCCACAGTTTGTTCACTAAGAATTAGCCTAGCATAGTATTTTGGGAAGTATCCTTTCAGCCTATATTATCTTTAGAAAATGTAGAGTTATAATGCTTGACATAAAACACTACAGAGTGAATGGAGGAAAACGCAATTTTGCTCTTTTTGATGCTTTTCTGACCTAATGCTGTTAGGTCATTAATAAGCAAATAAATAAAAATAAGCTTAAAAAGCATTCATTTTATTGGCTTTTGACTGTCTGAGTAATCTTTGTTCTTAATGCCAGGGTACTAGACAGTTGTAGAAATTGACTTCACAGGATGTGGCTAATGTGGTCTTTACCAGATAAAGTAGACCTTCTGATATTCTCTGGCTTTCAAATTGTTGATAAGAAGTATTTAATGGATTTAAGATGCGTGAAAGGAAGCCATGTGGGCACTATTTGGCTCCCTTTGTCCCAGGATATGCTTTAGAAACAACTGCTTGTCTAGTCAAATGCAGACATTTTGCACTGTAACAAAGAGCAAACTTTTCCATTGTTTGGTATGTTTTATCAGATGATCAGTTAAGTATAATTATTTTTTTTTTAATTACTGCAGCTTGAAGTGTTCTTTGGGCAAGTTTGTGATGAGAAATCTGATACCTCTGCTTCCTGCTTGTTGTGCTGACAGGTGTGCTGGCTGGGGCAGAATCTGCTGACCTTCTCCTCTTTAGGAACCAGCCCAGCTTTTTCAAGTAGTAATTTAGTTAGAACAGGCATAAACTTCAATTAGAGTAGCATACCGGAGTAACTTCCTGAGTAAGGTGCTGTCCCTGAGTTTGTTTTAAAAACACATTCTGCTTTTGTGGTTCACAGGAGTCAGAAGCCCATATTAATAATACGTACATATGTCTGTAACTGGAAAAAGAGATATGCATATTTGTGTTTTACCTTTGCAACAGTAATGCAGTAATGAAGGGAGTAATGCAAATGAACTGTCCTAGTGCCTGCATCTGTCATGTTACATTAAATACACTCTCACAGTGATATCAGTCCATTGAGAACATCTAGATCCCCACTGCATGAACGTCAGCCATTTGACATAAGAACTCCTATCAGTAAAATAATGCCAGTAAAAAATTACTCCCTACAGTAACTGCAGGGAGTGAAGAATGCATTTTCAGGACGTTTCACAGATATTTTATTTAAGCAGAGGTTGATCTTAAAGAATCTCAAACTCCATCTGTAATCTGGGAGACTTCTTTTGTTTGAATAACTTCCTCTACTCTTTCATTCCAAATGTGACAATTTTCAAACCATCCCTTCTGGGCTAGTTGAAGTCTCTCTCCTATCTCCACTACAGATTTTTTGTCCCTTACCCCTTTTTTCAATATTTAAGACTCCTCATTCAGCCCTTTTTACTTAGGAAGTCTCATTCTCCTCTGTACAGTCTCCTGCCTACAGCCTCCTCACCTATCCATCCTTAGTCTTCTCTCAATATATCTCATCCTCATCCCCTGTCAGTCCATGTTGTCTCATTGCCTCCTTATCAGTTTTTAGTTTTTCCCATGACTGTAGTGTCTTCTGAATTCATATGTCTCTCTGTAGTTATTTTGGCAGGTCTGAAGTCACTTAAATAACTTGTCACAATCTTTCTGCCAGGTCTGTATTAGTTCTTACTCTGTACTTCAGCTTTTTGTTCAGTCTTTATTTTCTTCTGGCATAGTTTTCATCACCATTCCTAAGTTTTCCACCCTCTTAAGTTCTGGAACATTCAGTCTCCAGCTCCTGGTGTCCATGGAGCTTTGTTCCCATTTTGTCCTTCTCATCTTTCTGTAGGACTCCTTTATGTCTCCTCTGACCTGAAACTGCACAGGACTCTTCTCTACATTATGTAAGGATTGCAGAAACTCACTGAAGACACAGGAGCAAACTTTCCACTGCTCTTGCTTTAGAGGAGCAGATCTGAACCAGATGTGACTGGCAACATCTGAAAATAGCAACTGTGGGTTAAGACCTTGCAAAGCCTGAGCTGAAATATGCGGTGAACCATTGCTAAACATTCCTAGTGGGGATATGTGCATTTGAAGTGTTTCATCCTCTTTCCTGCCTTCCACACTCATCTTCCCCCAAATGGTGAAAAATGGGCAGATTTGGACAAAGACAACAAAAGGCATACTCTTGGAAACAGTCTCCCTGCTTTAGTCTGCTACTGCCAATTCTTGAGATGTATTATTAGTTAGCCTGGAGGTGCTTGTCTTCTCTGGGGAAAGGTCACCAAAATTTTTCAACATAAGCAAAGAAAAAAAAGGTGTTCTTTCTCAAAGAGGCCTGGGGGAATAATGCTTTTGCTGGAATTTCCTAAAACAGCTCAGTGAAGAGGCAGGATTCCGACATGGAAAGCTTCACCCAAGGTGAGGTTATACCCCTTGACAGCATGGGAAGAAGCCATGTAAGGGTAAATACTTGACTTTTGCAGTAGATAGGTGTTGTGGCACCAGTGATTAAGGGAAGCTCTTTTGAGATGAAGTCAGTATCAGTTTTATTGTTTCAAGTTTCCTGCCTTCCAGAGGTGTGGTTAAAGGATATCTTTCTCTATGTTTTAGGCAGTTAATTTTTAAAGACAATGCTGAAGGCGTCCTGTGTGCTTTATCACTCCTTGCAGTGTGTTGCATGTAAAGATGTCACTTTGGAAGACTAACTCTGTTTCCCAGTTCCCAATTCTGTCACTCACCAAAATTAAATGGTTTGAGTCTCATAACTGCTCTTTGTGAGCATTATGTACATGAGGAATTTGCAGGGTGCTTCAATGGAAAGTTAACTGAGTATTATTGAGAAGATGATGATGTGAGAGCTTGTACCAGTCCCTCCTGTATAAGCATCATGCATTTTATGGTGCTGCTGTAATAATCAGACTGTAACAATGACATTTTTCTGGTGGTTTTTTTGGGTTTTTTTGGTTTTCATCACTTGTATTTTAGTAAGTATAAGTGAAATCAACTGTGCTGTGTGGTGTCACAATTAGTATTTTTGTTCAGTTCATTAAGGGCAGAAAGAGCAATGCCTCAGTTCCATGTATAGGCACTGCTGGTTTGCAAGTCAAGCAGTCTAGTCTGGCTGACAAAGATTGCTGACATACTTGGTTTATTTGTCTGAAATCTTCATCACAAAAGTGAGAATGCAGGTGATGAGTGCATGATTTTGAGGCAGTTTACTTTTAGTCTTTTTACAAACAGAGTGATGATTTATAAAGAGGTTCTCCTCTCTGCCAGCTGCAGTCTGTCCAATTCAGAGAGAAAATACATTTTCTTTAAAGTAAGATTGTGATATTCAGAGTGAATATCGCATGAAAATGTGATGAAAATATGTCTTGCTACAACATTAAAAAGCAGTTAAAGGCAGGTTAGCACATGTGCTCTTTTTTTCTGACTAGGGTTTGAATCTTATGCATTTAGAAGATCTGGATGAGCAACTTAAGTTAGCTGCAAAACAAATATTATGACCATGACAGTGATAAGTTTAACTATGATTAGTATTGATATACTTCTGAGCTGATGAACCTTCTCACTGCTTTGCTTTTTCACCCATGAAGGAAGATCTGTGTCAAATTCTGATCAAACTCCACAGGGAAAGCAGTACAAATTCATGCAGTGAAATGTTGCACTTAATAAAAATCTGTAATAAATTTAGAAGCAAATGTATTGGAGAATGTCAGCCTTTTGTTTTTTCCTGGAGTTGTTCAAAAATCAGGACCATAATCCACACTGGAGACTGAGAGGTGGGTTTCTAGCAACACTACTTAGGTATGTTATGGAATGGGTACCTTAAAAGAAATACCAAAAGCAAATCAGAACTTGGTTCTTCTGAGGTGGTAGGACTGTTGAGCTTTCACTGCAGACTTCTTGCTTCCTGGATGTGAGCCCTATTAAACATCCCAAAGCAACCTAAAGTAATGAAAGTACACACAGACTGTTCAAGTATGTCATAAATACCTAGATTAGGTAAACAAACTAAGATCTTGAAACTACAAGATCTTGAAGAAAAACATTTTGGCAGCAATGTCTGCCTTAAGCTTTCCCTTTAAATGAAACCAACACAGAAGCAGAAGCAAAACCAAAGCTCTGTACTTCTGGGATTAGAAGGATTCTAATAAAGATGATTTATAGCAGCACAATAGGAATATATTATATTGTGAAGGACCAGAAGTAACCAAAGAAGAACGAGAAGTAACCAAACACAACAGTTAGATGGTAAAGGCAACTGCCTATGTATGAACAGGGAGATGTTTGTAAATTAACCTCACACAAAATTTGCAAAGCCAGGGTTAAATATACTGATGCATGTTATTTCTTATCTCCATTATCACTATACTTGGTCTTATTTCTGCTGGTAACATTCATAAATGTCTTTCAGTTGGCACATTCCCAAGGACTTGAAAGATGCTAAATAAAATTTCATAGCTGCCTTGTGTTTTCACTACCTCTGCTTTGCATCCAGTTCTTTTCTTACAGCTAGCTTGTAGAAACTTGCTGGGACAGGGATGGCTTTTTTCAGGTGATGGTTCAGCTTCACCCTCTGTGGCTGGAACTGCAGACATCAAGACAGCAGAAGCAGATAGCCATGAATTTTGTTGGGTGTAAGGTCAGCTCTGTATGGTCACCTGTGTATGCTCAGCACACAAGAATATGTTATACTGTGGTAATAAGTGAACTGTCTACAAATGTACAGCAAGCCTGTCTCAGGTTCTGGGTGGAAGGAAAGCATTAGGAATGCCTGCTGCTCTTCCAGGGAGCTGCAGAATTACCAAAAAGCCTCTCTGCCACTGCTCTTGCCCTCCTTTTTCTTGCATCAGGGTCAAAATCCCTCAGCTGTGCTGTTTGCAATCGCCTACCCACTTTCTAAATGTTAATTAATGCAGATAAAAGGGTGGAAGTTGATATTCTGTTTCAGAAAGCTTTATTCTTATCGGAGGGGGGAGCCAAAGGGAAGATGTAGTTAAATGTTGAGTATGCCATTAAGAGTCCTGATGGTGGGCAAGGAGCTCCTGGAGGGAAACTTTGCTCCTGTGACTGCTCTGAGGCTGGAGCTGGAGGCTGTGTGCCCTGTGAGTGTGATTTATAGAGCCCTTCTGAAATTCAGAAGTTAACCAGAGATCTGTTCACCTTTGCCCTCCAGCTTGCTGTTGCTCATTGTCACCGAATGAGGACCTGACAGAGCACAGCAGCAGCTCTGGGAAGGTTTGTAGAGGGTGGACCACAAAATTGGGAGGAGTAGATCTGAGATGCAGGAGAGAGAAAGTACAGCTTATCTTGTGACATTTTTTGTAAGTATTAATATATGCTGATACTTCTTTTTTTAGAATGATTGGGATTTCTGTGAAGAAATTTAAAAATCTGGTAATGAACCTCACAGCCAAAAAAAATCTGCATTTCCATCTAGACTTGTGGTTTCTGAAATTTTATTTGCTTATTATGGCCATTTCCATAGTCATCCATGGAAATATTGACCGCTTTTAAACTTCTTGTTATATCATTTTTATATCATTGTTTTTAAATATTACTTGTCAGAGAACAGTGTTCTAGTATTCCATGACCTTTAAGCCCGAAAACTTAACAAACCACATAGAAATCTCTCTTTTCCACTCTTACCACTCCCACGGATTAAGGTGTGGAGGTAGCTGCTATATTTTGTGGTTTCATAAGAAGACCATTTTGCAAATAAGATACTTTTTGAAGAGTTTGCACTTGCAAACCACCCACTACTATAAGCTTACATTTAATTGCTGTTCAAATATTAATAATAAAAGTTAAGTTTATCCTTAAGTATCTGGGAGTCATGTGGTTACTAAGGTTAGGATAGATGTGTGTTTAGGATGTGTGCAGATTTTCTCCATTATGTTGGGTTTGCATCTTCATTCTTTGGAAAACAAACTCTTGCTGTTTCCCTTCTTGTGATCTGAAATAAACATTTATCTTCTGGAATGTCTCCTTTAACTTGTAAGCATATCACAATCTCTTTTAAAAGATGTTAGCATTCATTTGCCTTACAAATTGGAGAAAGTTTATTTAACAAGACAAAGGTCTACAATACAAGTATCAGGTTCCTTTCCTGGGGTGATTCACACATTCAAAGGCTAAATATGCTGTAATAAATCTCTGTGTTTTGCCTGAATATGGTTCAATAAGGTTATAATCAGACAAACTAAACTGTATTGTGAAAATTACTTTATATGCGTCCTGATAAACTTTGTGATTATATTTTTTTTAATTTATAATTATTAAACATTTTCAGCTGGTACTTTATAAAAAAGCTCTAGGTTATTGAATGGTGATGGTGATTGACACTGATAATGTCAAGCCTCACCTGAAACCCTTTAGAGCACTTAATTCATCTGCCTAGCAACCTCAAACAGTTTGATATCCTGTTTACTGTTTAATGTTTTCATTTGACTGTTCTCATTACTATATCTTATTTTTGTTGTGTTTCCTCTTAACTTTAGGAAGTTGGTTAGATGAGCACCTCACATAGCTCTTCAATGAAATGTCAGTAGACTACTGATAGCACTTGTTCTTGTCCCATGATCTCCATACGTTCTCAGAAATTCCCTCTTACAGTGCACCTCTGAGCAGTAATTCTGAGCACCAGCTTCTTGGAGAAATTGCTGTAGCTGTAATGTAGCAGTGGGTGCTGGCTGATACCTGAAGATAAATGTGGGATATGGTTTTAATCAAGTGGGTTACAACTTCAATAATGTAGTGTACTGAAGTGTCCAACTGGGGTCACATGTGAATTTCTGTTCCTGGTGATTTACCCATGTTTTCTTGACAGATGGATGATGTAATCATCCATGTAGGGTACCTGTCTGTGTAAAATCCATGAATCCCAGTTACTTTTAGAGCATCTCTATCAAATTACAGTTTGATTTAATTGACAGTCTGCCTTCCAAAGTAGTGTTTTAAGGTAAGAAATTTCACCATTAAATTCCCCCAGTTCAACAGGAGGATATTACTGAACTTTGGTTTTGTTTCATTAGAGCAAAAATTCACTTCAGTGTAGAAGTCAAAAGCCATGAAATCAGTCTAGGTGAGCAGGCTTCCAGGTCAACCCTGAACCAGCTGATGGCAGGTTCTGATGCTCCAGAGAGCATCCTAGACACAATGGTCTTTCTGAAATAGCTCATGGGACAGAGGCAACAGAAGAAGAAAGCAGGCATTGGGCAAAAAAAAAAAGGACATAAACTCCTGCAGTGGTGGAGCAGACATTGTTGGACACGTGGCTCCTTTTGTGACAGCCCAGGAGGCAGCTGTGAGGCAGTGCTAGAAGCTGACATGGGCATCCTAGGGCAGGGCAAAAGGGTGTGCAGAGCCTGCTTTAGGGGCTGGTAAGGGAGAACCCCCAGCTGCAGAAAGCTCTGCTGCTACCCCCAAGCCCTGCAGAGGGGCAAAGCTGTTGTGACAGCCCAGGGAGCTTGGGAATGAACTCTGTGCAACAGCCTAAGCAGTGCTGAGGGACTCGTTTCTCACTGACAGCTTTCCATGGCTAATGCTTCAGCTGAGTTCCAGGGACTAGCTGTGCTCTGACAACTTGTCCTGTGACAAGATCTCCTGACTGCTACTCTGTTGACATTGATGTGCCCTAG
Source organism: Heliangelus exortis (assembly GCF_036169615.1). Classification (NCBI taxonomy): domain Eukaryota; kingdom Metazoa; phylum Chordata; class Aves; order Apodiformes; family Trochilidae; genus Heliangelus; species Heliangelus exortis. Next base: position 50,880,100 of record NC_092424.1, read on the forward strand.
AAATTTCTGACTTTGTGTACAACTCTGTCTGTGCTCATGTTCTGCTCAGGAACAACTGTTGAAAGGCAGCCTAAAGCAAAGAAAGCGTGCGTTTTAGAGGTGTTAGGACTCAGGAATTCCTCGCTGCTAATTTGGGCTCACACGTACTCCCCCTGTGGCTTTCCATGCATGTGGGTAAAGCTGAGTGAACCTACTAGGGGTCACTGCTTCCAGACCTTCAGTATCTGTGGATGGGGCAGTGTTTATCATATATAACATAGGTGAGGAAGTCATGTTGATTATAGAAAATCTGTTAATCAGGAATAGCTCAATGAAAATTTTTTCTTCTTTCCCTTTTCTTCTGTAGGTAAAATTTAAGTTAATGCTGTAAACTTTTACTTATTTGCAGAACTGCAACTGTGGAAAGGATAGGGAGTAGTCTGTCAGATCACCTTACTCCGCTATGTTGAACAGTGGAAAGAAATCTTAAATGTGCTTCTCTAATTTTAGTCTTTCCTCATACCATGTTCTCACAAGTGCTCTCACCATCAATCTTTGTCCTTCCTGCATGCAGTCAGGAAAGCATCGTCTTACTGTATCACGCCTGCTGTATTGCTGTTATCCACAGCACTGCACATCTGAATGGGGTGGTTCTGAGGAAGTTGGTCATAAACCCAGGTGAGTGCACTGTCTTTCTCTGCTACCTCCTCCTGGAGCCTGGGGAGAGGACTGATGCCAGTGAGGTGAACTCCTGCCTGTTCAGAGGCTCTGTTCTTCTGCATACAGATTAGGAAGAACATCATCTATTACAACCCACATCTAGTGTAAGGCACAGGGATTACTTTGTCCGTTCCCATTTAGAGGCTTGCTGGCTGTCATTGGTGGGAGGTATTCTTCCTTCTCTCCCTTGCTGACAGGGTCAGTGCTCTGGAACCCACCTGAAAGTCCCAGTGGAGCTGTTTGCCATGAGGGCAGAGGTTTGCTTGCACTGACAGCTGGCAGCCTTGTCTGACATGTACTGAGGGGTGTAAAGCAAATGGGAAGGAGGGGTAGGAAATGCATGGAGCCTGGGACCTTTCTGCTCCTGTTGCTGAAGCAAGTAGAGGGGGCCACATCTCCAAGTCTGTGTTATCCTCAGAAAGACCCCGCTTTGGCTTTCAGTGGGTGGCTTCACGTAGCCCCAGACAGGTGCTGGGCTTTTGGACTTCTCTGTTCTTTGGCTGCTGTTAGGGTTTTCTTGTTTCCAATGTCTTTAAAAAAAAAAAACAACAAAACAAACCGCACCACCCACCAAATACCATTCCATAGCTTCCCCGTTTTCCCCTAAAAGTAGAAAGACATGCTAGGTTAAATAAAGAATTTCCTTCTTTATTTAGGTTTCTGTTTTTATATGTAAAAGAGATGTATGGTGGGCAATGCAAGGATTTTTTGAGGTTTGATTTACTGCCATCAATAATGTGCAACATCTACAAGAGAATAAAATATAGTTCTGGTTTTTATGGCACTCAAACTAAACTTTTATCTAGAGCTAGAAATATGCCTGTTGTTAAATATAAGTATTTAGCTGAATTAGCCTAATGTATGACAACGTGACTGTATTACTTGTAGCCTGGGTTAGTGGTTGTGTTACACATGTGGGAACTGGAGAAACTTGCTGCTGAGTAGCAATTTCTCACAAATTGTTTTAGGATTGATATGGGAAGGAGATGAATTTGATTTAGGTCTCAGTCCTTGGACTCATCTAGCTAAAGGAACCAAGCAAGAAAGCCAGGTATGCTTGGTTTACAACTGCACCTTTGTATGGTAAAACTGTACTTAAAATAATTGAAGAGCTGCAGTGAGCTACTGTGATGAGAATTCACATCCTTGGCCACCTGTTGTGGATAGTATGCTATTTTTTGACCCAGAAGGCATTCAGAGTATGTTTCTGTACATGCCAGATAAATCCATAAATGAATACTAAAGAAAAAAAATATATAAAAATTGATTCTAGTTTTACAAGGCAGTAGGGCTTTTACCAATTTTTTAGCATTAACATGTCAACATTACCATTAATATTATTCATTTTTACGTGTAATTTTCACATTGTCACATTTTAAAGCTAAGTGTGTTTCTGTTTTTGAAGGAAAACCTGGGTCGCTAGATAAAGATGTTCCACGAATTTGCATTTAGTTGCTGAAGTTTGGTCATGAAAAAAATTCTTTTGATCAATGTGAAGATATTTTTTTCTTATTTTGTCCTTTGCTTGCTTTTCTCTCATGTCCAATTCATGTAATTGTATTTTTAGCCTCTGAGGTTAGTTTTGTCATGGTTTTGTTCTCCCAGAGATCTTTGTGTGATTATAGAGGAGATGGTAGTCAGGATGTGCAGCTTGTGAAATACATGCTGATGGTCTTGTGATCAAAGGCAGATGTGGAGAATGTCAAACAACAAGCAAGGCAGGCAGGGCAGTCTGGCAGGACTCTTACAGTTTTTGGAGAGTTTTGGGAAATAGCATGGAACAAAGTGTGGAATACCATTAGAAGAAGACCTTGCTCTTTAAATCAACCAAAAGAAGACTGGTAATTTTTTTTCTCCTATAAAGTAAATGCAGTGGTTTTGCCATAAATGCAAAGAAGCAATAAAAAGGCAAAGGCTGTAAAACAATCATTCAGTGCTGACAGAGGGTCCACAGATGCTGACAAGGAACAAATAAAGTGAATAAGGTCAGTACTCTTTTCTGATAAATTTCATTGATTTCTGCACCATGTCATTACAGTTGCACCCTGCCCTGTTATCTTGTAGCTTCAAACCTTTCATTATGGCTTCAGATGATAGCAGCTGTTGATACGCTGCAAGAGGCTGCAGTGACTACCATGGGGGTAAAGTACCATTTACTAAGAAATAATTAGGAAAAACCCCATGGCTGTGTAGCTTTGATCTACCTGTGGTGTTGGCCTTGCAGAGGACATTATATGCCAATACTGCATCTGTTTCTTGGATGAGTTCCCAAAGCCCGTATTAGACCACACATGCTCTGCGAAACAGTGTAACTAGAAGGGTCCCACTTGCTGTGTCAGTGCCAAGTGCTGTGCATGGACTTCATCAGACGGCTGTGTCAGGAGTGTCCAGTGTCCACCTCTTTCAGATAATCATGGATATCTGAAGCTTTGTACTGCTGTGACTACCCTACTGCCAGGCGGTTTGTGTCTAGCTCAGGTATCTACTTACATGTGTCACAGCAGCATGGACATGTCTGTAGCTGTCAGACCTGTACAACCCTCAAGCCAGTAATAAAATAAAATAAAAAATAAAAACCATGAAAGCAGTCCCAAATCCTGCGTGTTTTCCTAGCAGTATGAGGTGAGATAAAAGGAGCCTCTGAATGCCAAGCATCTGAAGCACATAACCGTCTCCTTTTACTCTATGTAGGCACAAATCCAGCCATTAGTTTCTGGTTTGTTTCTGGTCCTGATGCTAGGAGAAGGGGGTCTGAAGCACAGTCTCAAGGAACTTATTAGTAAAAGCAAGCACAAGCTGTGGGTGTGTGGTATAACCTGATACTGGCATAGACTACGGGAATGCTGGAAAACTGCCAAAGCACCTGCAGGCTGCTGCTTGGCAGGAGCATTAGGAATTACTTGGTTCCCTCTTTCTTACTAGGCGTTGGTAAAAATATTAGAAGAGTTATGAGTATGTCAAGAGAAACGAAGATAAGAGGACAAAAGGAGTACAAACTAGCTTATAACACTGTTTACATTAGTGCAAATAACTGCAAACTGTTTGCTGTTTTGGGGAAAACCAAGCTCCAGCTATGCTCAGATGAATGAAAATGAAAGGAACCCCTTTATTCAACAGTCATTCTGTATCGAGTGACTTATTTTAAGATTTTCATTCCTCTGCAACCCATTCTACCATACCAGCTCGGGCTGCTGCAGTGTTCATGCAGGGCTCAAATGTTTTCAGGGATCACAGTTCTACTGGAGCTTTTCTGTTCTTTGTTGTTCCATGCAGATTTATACTAGTGGCCAGAAAAGGTTGTTTATTTACTGCCGTCACTGGAGTAGCACTGAATCTATCATCTACTTCTGCCTTTGACCTAGTATTTTGCTTGCTGCAGTCCTCTCTGCCTCACCATACTGAACCTTTTATTCTTCTGCAGCTTCCCAGGATAAATAAACAGCCAAGAACAAGTTCAGAGAGCCCCAGGGATGCTATTCCGGAGACTTACTGCACAAATGTATTTCAAGGGCACACTTGGACTATGAGGCTGTTGTCAGCTAGAAGAGAAGGTGTAGTACAGATCAGATGCCATCACAAAAGAGATGAGATGGATCCCTGGGGACCTGTCTGATTGCCTGTCCTCTGTTGCTTGTTGCTCTTCTTGCAGACACCAGGGTTGTATCGGAATAGCCTTGCTTGCTTTCCCTTGGCAAAAAAATACTGAGCTTTGGGTGATGACCAGTACCTTTAACTGAAGGTGATGAAAGAGTTTAGATTTTTGAGCATTAAGATAAAGGGAGAGGGCAAGGAAGTTTACTGGTACCTAAATCTGAGTCTTGCTTATACCCATAACTCCACTGACACTATTTCAGTGGAAAAGAAGTATGTACAGACAGAGGCATGAGCACTGCAATTCTTGACCTTCCTTAGGGGAGGGCATCTAAAAGCCAAAAGTTATATCCATGGTTGGTACAAACCCTTTGTGGCCAATGTATGTGTTCTATAATATTTTTTTCTTTATGACTCTGAAACACAGTTATATGTTAGAAGCATGGTCTGGTTGATGTTATGCAGGGCTCCTTCCTTGGAAGCACCATGGAATGTTGTGTTGCTTTTGGGAGGTTGCCACACCATGTTGTCTAGCCCCAGGCTAAGGGATTTTATTTATTTTTATTTCACATTGTTTCAGCTGTTTTCACTTTTACTTTATTTCCGTACTCCAGCAGAATTTCTTCATGAATGTAGCAGCACATTGGGTTTCTTGGTTTATGAGTCGTAGTAAGTTGAATAGCTTGATGGATTTGTTTGCCTTTATCTGAGAATTTTATTACTGTAGCAGTTATGGAATGAAGGGTGACTCTTTGGGAGCTGAGCTGTTACCAAAATGAAGGAAGAGGTGGGCAAGTTGATGTCCCAGAACACTGCTGATCTGAGCTTTTTCTAGCTCTCTTGTTCCTATTCAGTTAAAGTCCCAGCATGAGACACTATCACTGTTGTAGATGCAAAAGGAGTGTATAGCAATGTAATTTGCAATGTAACTTGTGTGTTGTATGTGTGGTTGAATTGCATGCACACTTTTATGATGAGATCTGTTCCCTACAAACTCTGTATTGTTTTCTGAACTGTGATTTTAAAAAAAAAGAAAAAAAAAATTGGAGTGGTTGCTCTTCTGAGTCTGTTGCTGTTATGCTTTCTGCTCCTCATTATACAGGTTTTATGTTACTAGGACTGCATTAAGTTACATTCTACATCTCATTTTTATATTTTTCTTTTGTCCTTGAGCCAGTTAAATGATCAGTTAAACTGTCATTGTGAATTAGGTCTGAATACATTTGTGTATCAGTAGTAAGAGAAATGTTGGCTGTCCTGTCTACAGGCTCCGAGTCAGAGTTCAGTCTTTTGTTATTTTCTTGGTTTCCACGAACAGATGAGTACTGTTACCTCACATAATAGAATGACTGTTCACAGAGGGCCTACTAAAGACTTTACTGTAATAATAAGGTGAAACTGATATGAAGAGACTCATCTCATAGAGTAAAACACAGCTCTGCTTACTGATCTAGAAAAGGAGGAAATGTCTGAAGGCCTTCTTCTCATTCCTCTTGTAGGATTACCTTGATTGTATCTGTGATCACACCAAGCTCTCCCTGGGGACAGAAGAGCGATCAGCCTTGTTTGGAAACATACGGGATATCTATCATTTCAACAGGTAAATTCATATTTAACTACATGGAAACAGTTCACTAACCTGTGCTAATGGGGTGGGAGCGAGCCAAGCAAATACTCTGTTACTCCTTTAATACAGCCGAGAGACATGAATTGAGAAATGGTTTATCTTTGATTCTCAGCAGGGTTGGTTTGCTGAGATCAGATTTTTTTAGCTGTTTATGAATCAAATGTGTTCTCCATTTGCTTTTTTTGTTTTCATGCTGGGTATTTCCATGAATTTAAGCTTAACCCACTCTGTCCCCTAACTGAGCCTAGTGCAAACCACTAAATGAAATTCTTGCCTTTTCAAAGACAAGTTGTTTGGTACACAAAAAGACAACACTGCAGGCATAAATGTACATCACTGAGATGCAGTAGGTTTTGTTCAATATCTGTGCAACCTTCTCTAAAATTCCACAGATGGGATTCTGGTGTATATTGGGAACCTGTGGTAAATTTCTGTCTTGTATAGCTAGTGTCATATTGTGTGGGACCTGCAGAATCTGCAGGTTTGGGAGCATGCTACTGCTACTTTTGCCAGAATCCTCTGTTAATGTAAAAGCAATTTATTTACTCAGGATTAAGGAAAACCTGACTATTCAAGTGATACAAGAAATACATTGGCATGGAGTTCCCATGTCTTTACATCCCATAATTCCTGTAATAGCTTTCTTTGTCGCAGCTGACAAAGCATCTCTCAAACTGCTGTCTTCTTTAAAGAAGAACAGATAATTTATTTGAATCAAACAAGATTTCTGAAGTGGAGGAGCAATGTCAAAAGTCATCTTCAGTGCTCTTCCATGATCATGGGAAGCTATGTTAAAGTGCTTCGGCTTTTGGGATTGCTGTTCAGTACAAGAGGGAAGAGTGGGGATGGGTCTGTTCCCAGCTTGTGGGCAAAGATGGAACCTGACATCTTTTCAGCTTAAAACAACCACTGCAGAGTAATGGAAATACACTTAACACAGAAAGCTGCTGTGTCCTGCTTCAGCTACTACAACTGACTTGACTCAGTGACAAACCTTATGGAAAATACATAGAGATAGCCTGATCATGTGTTTTAGAGCCATGAAACAATGATTGTAAGCTTACAGCTTCCCAGCCATCATGAGATGGTAAAAAGAGGTCCTGGACATCATATTTTCTGATCTCTGAAAAAGCTGAAGAAATGGCAGACTTAGCAGCGAGGACACATTTATATCAGCATAATTGCAAATGCTACCTAATAAAAATACCTTTGAGTATGATAAGTCATTATACAGAATAATCGAGTAATTGAGTTGCCAAAAGATTATTTGCAGAAATTAAAAAAAAAAAAAAAAAGGCACTTGGGGACCATTTTAGAGATAAATATGTTAAAATGGTTAAAACTCACTGGAAAGTTGTCCAAAACCTCTAGTGAATTACTTATGTATTTCAGGCCTTCTAATTTAAAATTCTACATGGAAATTGTGAGCTTTTAAGCCTGAGCACTCATTGTCGATCCCAATATATCTTCAAGGTCCTCTTGTGTTAAACGTGGCATGTAGGTCCTGAGCCCTAAACAAACCCTTGTGCCTTTTTATATATTTTTACCCCTGATCCATTTTGCAGTTCCAGATGCTTTTTGCAAGTGTCATTTTATAGTTTCAGAATTACCTTGTTTTTCTCAGCTTTAAATTTGACCATTAATCAATAATCAAAAGTCTTAGTTGAGGGTTTTTTTGAACTTTGTGTAGACCTGAGAAATTCCAGTTAATGGGAATTTCTCTTGGCTAAACTACTTATGGTTTCTAGGTGTTGTATTGAATGGCAGAAATGGTGGTCAGGATGGTAATTGCTACTCCTGTGACCATAATCTCTTTTTTGAATGCTATTTCTTCTTAAAGCAGAATCACTGATTGTATAATGGTCCACAGGTCCTGCTTTGTCCCCTGAGAAAGGCTCCCCTGCTAGTAACTTATTTATTCAGAAAGAGTAAGGTTCTCTGAGTCTGTTTCCTTTCTTCCCTGGTCTCTCCTGTTGAGATTGTTTCCAGTGTCAGTTAAGCATAAATTCTCTCCTTCTGAATTGGGAACTCTGCAAAGAAGTGTGCTGAAGTTTAGTACACTTTAGTACAACAATCAGACAATTTTAGGAGAGGCCAAGCTGAAACCTCTACTGCTGACAGAGATCATTCTGCACGGTCCTTTTCCATCTGTGACTGCATAAGCATCCAAGTGCAGGGAAAGGCCCTTTTCTGGAACTGCCATATTCAGCAGTTATTACGCTCTGAGCTTCATGGTGGTAAGAGCTGGCTTGTTGTCAGGAGGAGCCTTCATCAAACCTGTTTAGAGGTCACCTTTAGGGGAAAAAGTGTTGTTTTTTTCCAGAGTGGAAAGAAGTTAGTCTTGGCCACAGGATTTTTGTGACAGTGAAGTTATATAAGGGCTAAATTTCTCTTGATTGTGTTTTTCTTTTTTGCTGAAAGTCTGAGCTTAACCAGATTTATTTTTCATAACTTTGTGGTGAAAGCATTCTGCTCTGCAGCCCAGATTGTGCCTGCTATGACCATTTTTGTTTTGAATGCCATGCACTGGCAGAAATTGAGAGAGTGAAGGTTTTCAGAAATGCTGGTACCTAGCATTTATGGCTAGATTGCAGAGTACTTGGTCATCAACTTTTTTTTTATTTTGACAGGGGTTCAGGACAAACCATGCTGTTTCCTTCCTTCATCTTTCTGTTCCTTCCATTCCACCAAAATTGCCCATCTGTTGTCCCTGTCATTACCATCTCTCTCTTGTTCCAATTCAGATCAAAAAGGAGGAAAAAATGTTTCTCTTGCTTTAAAATGGTGTGGTGGTGTTATAAAATGAGTAAAATAAATACAAGTGCCTTGACTGAATTACATGTGCAAATATGATTATTTGCAGACCTGTGAATGTATTTATCTCACTCTTGATTTCCTGTAGTCAGCAGCTTAATACTGGTCTGCACTTTGTCCTACTTAGTCTTCACCCATGGGGAAGGGGGAAGACAAGTGTAGTGTCTTGAAAATAATTAGTACTCGAAAAAAGCATCCTGAAAGACATTTTAATGAGACTGTGTTCATTTGAGAAGGTAATTAATGCACTGCATGAACAATCATCTGTCTCCTTGTCCTTGCCCCTTTTGTCCCCAAAGGGTTAGCATTAGCTATTGATGGTGAGAGTTGAGATTTAGATTTTTCCAGCCTCTAACTCCTGAAGCTGTGTAAGTCTGTATGTGATCTTAAATGGCACTGGTGCTTGTGTCATGCTTCAGTCTGAGTCTTGTTAGTGATTCAGCTGGGTGAGCATGGAGTTCCTCTGGCAGTGCTTCCTCATGCTCCCTTCCTTGTTGGCACAAGTGAGTCTCAGAGATCAAGACCTGTTGTACCATCTGTGAACAGCATAAAGCCTTTGGATATTCTGGTGAAGAGAACTAGTGTTTTTCCTTGTTGTTTCTGCTGCCTCCTCTGTCAGGTGTTTGCACGTAGCCTGTAATAATAGCCCTGCTTTTTTTTCACGACAGCTTGGTATTATAGGGACTTACTGAAGTCTTTTAGGATTCCCGGACATGACTTATTTTTGCAGTGGTAGGCTGTTCTTACCAATCCCATTCTTACCAGCCAGGTGAGACAGAAAAGAGTACATTATAGGTAACAAGTGTTTTCAAACCACTGTTAAACTACAGGCTTGTGCTACAGATGCAAGCCACTGCATATTTACTGCATAAACTTGGATGCATTGCATGAGCATATAAAATCTTTAAATGTTGCATTACCGTATCTTGTAGGGGAAAAAAAATGTGGTGTTATAGCAGATGAGTAGGAATAACATGGTAATCAAGGTGCTACATTATCCAAGCCATCAGGAGAACATCTGCATGCTGGACAGTAGGAATCTTCTGAGCCTGCTCAGTTTATCTGATATAATTTTTACTCTTCATAAGCATGGGGTATCAAGCTAGGGTCATATTTTTATTTACTTTTTGATGACAGGAGAAACTGAGGTGTGAAGTTTAAATTGTTGCCTTGCAGAGTGGCCTAGTGACCACTGAACCTCAAGTCTGTGTTCCTTGTGGCTGATTGCTGGTTTCTTCCTTCCTCCAGTAATTGGAGAAGCAAAGCACAAGTCAAATTGTTCTGGCTTATTCCTTTTCTTACTTATAGAGGGAAATTGTGTCTACTTATTGGGGAAAAGGGTAGTTACTTGGCTATGTGCTTAGGAACTGTTAGGTAAAACTTGTTCAGCTGTGAACTGGAAGGAAAGTAACCCCAAATGGAAAATCATCTGGTGGGGAGGGGAAAAAAAAAAAAAGGAAAAGGAAAAGTTCTATCAGAGAACAATTTGGCAGAAAATTCAGTTTCTTCTCTCATTTTTATAAGTACATCTTCCAGTAAGACTGAAGACTGTTTGGATCAAGAGGAGACCTTAGAGGTTTTCTTCTGCTTCAACTTCTTTCACTGAATTGGATTTTGAGAACTGAGTTTCATACAGCAGTGAACATGCCTCCCTTATTCCTTTGCTCTTGTTACAATGAATTCATTTCCTGCTTGGCATGTCAAAATTATTAAATCCTCCCAGTAAGGCTTTCCTTTTATGAATGTAGGTTTTATATATTCCCTTCCAGAAAACTTTTTCTAGGCTAACCATTTTCTTTCAGTGAAGAAACCCAGTAAAAGCTGAGAAATTTTCCTGAGTTGAGCTTACTATTACTATTCTTTGTGTATGAGTAATACATCCCTGGTTGTCATCTGTGTTTCAGACAAGCTCCTCATCTCCCTCATTTAAATAAAGCTCCTAAAACATATCAAGTCCTTATAGGACAGGGCATGTGTGTCAGTATCTGTTAAATTTTGTTAGTTTTTATTGTGTTAGTTGGCATACAAGCTACACAAGTGTCTGACTGCACCACTGATGTTGTAGAAGGGCTGTTAATATGGAGGAAGGGGCTCAGTTTTGCATAGGAGGTGAGTGATCCGTTGTCATTGTGATTTCTTGAATTTTTAAGTATGGAGGAATACCATTTCCTTAGAGTGTTCTTAGAGTGTTCTAAAAAACCCCAGCAACAGCACCTAGGGGGAAGAGGGGCATCAAAGGGGGTTTTGTTCCCTTTTTAGGACTCCCCATATCATTAAGGGCTTTCTGCATCACTGCCTTGTATGATGAAGCACTGCCTGGCTCTGAATATATAGGTGTGTCCTTTCCCAGGTGTGCCATAATTGCCTTTCTTTTCCCTGTTCTTTGTTTTAGTGAACTTCTGCAAGATTTGGAAAACTGTGAAAATGATCCTGTGGCTATAGCAGACTGTTTTGTTTCCAAGGTAAGTGGCTACTGCAGGAGTCTCCAGCACATGTTGTAGGATGTATAGGGAAATAACATTCATTTATTAGCTTTTGAAACCTAATTTTGACAGCATATATGATGACAACCAAGAAAAGTTAGAAAATCTATGGAAGGGGAGGGAATTTCTCTTAGTAGTTGGTAGGGATATGCTTCTGATTTGCATTTTAAAGATCAGGAAAAATGGTGTTATTTTCTTCAGTGAGCGTATGTGCAACGTAGTAATTTTTAAGATTTTTTATTTTTAGATTATTACAGGGATTCCTTTTTTCCTCCTTTTTTATAATGGATGACCAAGTTATAAGCTTGTTAGCTTTAAAACAGCTAGAGAGTACAACTTGGCTGCATTTTTAGAAAAGGCAATAACCTTAATGTACTTGTGACCATATTGTTTTCTGAGATCCATTTTTTCCCAAATCCAGCAGTCATACCCATAATTTTGTTTTTAAAGAGTATGGCCCTAAGTTTCAAATCTCATTCTCTCTAAAATATTTTTAATGTTCTGAACACTGAACATCTTTGTTCAGTTGGGCAATCCTGAGGCCAAAAACCATGAAGATTTTAGGTGCAGGAAAATACAGGGCACCAAAGTAGGTGTCCCTTGTTGTGGGAAACCTGGAGAGGCAGACAGGGAGAAGGAGAATGGCCATAATAGCTAGGAGAACAAGAGATTAAGTAATTTGGACTACTGATGACTCTAGTTCATTACTGACTAGAGAACCTACATACGTCTTAAATCTGTAGAGCCCAAATGTGTTAATAAACAATACTATCTCCATGGTATTTCTGGGGGAAGAGGAGCAGAACAGAAAGCATGTAGTTGTTTAAATTTTAGTAATCTCTCTTGGATGCGCTTGCATTTTTCTGTTAAAAAGCCAAAACACAGGGAAAAAAACCAAAAAGCCAAGCCCTGTCTCATGCTTCATAGTTTGTGCTGAACTCTATTGCCAGCACTAAGCATTCAATGTAACAGGTCTAACACAAGGATTTAGGATTAACTGGACCACCCTCTCATGGTGGTCCAGTAATTTGTTGGGCACTGCTGTGACACGAGGGATTTTATCCTAAAGGGGAGTGATGATACAGCTTAGTGCTGCTGTTTCACCAGATCCCTTGCTTGAGTTGAGTTTGAGAAAGCTGTTATTTATCTAGTTATTGATCTTTTGTAAGCACTGAGGGATCTTAGTGTTAGCACAACTACTACAAAATTAATGTGTTTTTGCCAGGTTGCAGTGGATTTTATGGCAAATTGTATTCACTCCAAATAGCCTATATAGAATTGAAAGAGAGAGAATGGGCTAAGGCCAAGCACAACCTCCTGCTTCTGGAACAGAATAACCCCATGGGCATGCTAGACCCAGCTGACTAGGGAACAGCTTAGCAAAAAAGGCTCTGGGGGTCCTAGCAGACAAGAACATGAATGTAAGTCAGCAGAGTGACCCTGCAGAGAAAGACATTCATGAGGCCTTCAGGATATTTACAGATACCACAGCTGGGAGGTGGTAGATCTTTCTGGTACATTGTTCGCTTATAGCTGGGACCACTGGAACTACTGCTGGCTGGGACATGAAACAGAGGTGGTGCAAGTGCTAATAGAAAGTCCAGGAAGAAGTTGCACTCTCATTCATATTGGCCAGCTGAAAGGAGTTTTCTGGTTGACTTTCTGGCCACTAGTTCCAAAATCCATCTGCATATCATTGCTTGTGCTTTTGTTCCCTTGTCAAATGCTTTTAGCATTTGTATTATTGGCAGGCAACTGCCTGGTGGTTCAGAAGTTGTTAGGGACTGCAATCCTAACAAGAATTTTTTAGCTTCATCCAGACAAGTGCAAACACTTAAAAGCAAAATCAAACAATACCAAAATACCCCACAGTTCTAGTTTTGGCTGTGAAGATGTCATTACAGCAAGGGCTGACTGTCTTAACAGACTCCAGTTATCCATTCTTGGTTGCTTGTATCTTCCCAGCACTGCGTAGTGGAAATAAAACTGCCTTTTTTGGCAGTACAGTCCTTCAAATCTTATGGGACTTTGGCCATTTATTGTTTGATTGTTTCAAGTGTGCCAAGATCTTCACTGTGAGTTCAGCATGGGGATAATACCATGCTGAAGTCATAGCTCACAGCCTCAGCTAATGGATGTAGCTCTGCTGGAGCACCTTTAATGCTTTGAATGGAACTGTGCTTAGGTTACATGAGCTCTGACTTTACTGCCATTTTTTTCACCTTTCTGGTTCAGCTGCGAGTTCTGTGTTTGCTGGGAATTTAAACCCATAATCAAGTTTTCACTGTCGGTACTGTGTTTGCTTTTTGTGGAAGCTCAGTAAGTGCATCAAGTGAGTTATTGATGTTTCTTCAGGATTCATGTGAAATTACACAAAACTGGTTTGCATGTATAAAGAAACAGTTATGGCTAAAGTAACTGTGGAGCTTGTTGGAACTAAAATGTTAGATACTTGTGAAAAAGATCTGGGGAGCTTAATTTTTTAAGGTCTAGTTTGGGACCATATTTGATAGACAGTTTCTTTGAAATTGACTTTTTTGTTTGGTTTGGCTCAAGAAAATTAGTTGTATAGCATGCTTCCCTCACAGTCATACATCACTGTGTTTCCTGTGTAGAACTTCTGTGCTTGAGTAGATAACAGCCTTGCAAATTCTACTTTTAAGGGAAATAGAGTGAAGACTATCAAATCCCATTAGTGCACTTTGAACAAAACTCTGAATTTTGGATTTGAATTTTTATCTTGGCAATTGTTGTGCTGAGTGCCCAAAGTAAGTAGCTCCTAAAATGGCAGGTTTTATTTGACAACAGACTTCAGCAAGCTGTCACCAGTATAAATTAGCCAGTAACTTAAAACTTGCTAAGAGATAAAATAACCATTTAAAAACTATCTGCTTCCAGATATTTCTATTCATTAATAAATAGGAAAATAGAAACAAATGCATAAAAGCACAGTTTTTAAAAACTTGATCTCTGGTCATGAATTGTTGTCTTTACCTTTCTGCCTCAAGATGCAGACGGTGTGGATGAATATTTGTTTAAACAGAGTGGGATGGCAGCTGCATGGAAATAACTTGTCATTGAGGGCAGTGGTATACTGGGTTAGTTTCTACTAGCTCTGGTCCTGCCTCTTCATCTAGAAGAACTGTAGTAACTCTAGTACATTAAGTATCTTGGAGACATTTTGACGGTAACGGTAATGGGAGCCTGAAAAAAATGGTTCCAGTGCAAATTTAGCTGTAGCTTAATTATTCATATAAAAGATTGTAAGTTTTCTTGCCAACTCAGTCTTTCATTTTCATAATAATGATGCCAATGTTAATTATAAGGTTGGCTTCAGTATTCTACTCATTTACATTTAAGTGAGTTGTTGTAGATGAGAGCTTAATTCTGGCACGTTCATCTACTCACTCAGCACCCCAGAAATTCAGAACATATGTCTTGAGAAAGACACACCAAGAGCTTAACCAAGGGGAAAGGGAATTACTCTTAATCTACCACCTCATTAATGGAGACGAGATCCAGGCAATTGGCTTCAGCTTACACTCTGATTCAGCTCCTTTTCTCAGTCTCCATTTTCTTTTTAAGTGCCTTTTATGGCTTTAAAAAAGCACAGTGGACCAGAAGCTGAGAGAAGATCAGGGATGTTGGCGCTTGATGTGGAGGAGATGTGCTGTGAATTGATTCAGTATAGGGGGATAAGTTAAGTGTAGCTGGGTTCTGTTTGTGTTTGATTCGTTCTTGTAGTTGGTGCAGAGGACCTCTCAGCTTGGGTCTCAGTTTCTGCACCTTCTGCCACAACAGCTTTGGGCTTACAGATTAAAAGTGATCTCTTGAGTGATTCCAGTCTCCCTGCAGAGATAATTTTAAATCTGGTTTGAAGACACTTTAGCCTGCATGGCTTGTACCCTCATGGGCTCTCGGTAACACAATGCTCTCTCTGGGGACGCAGCTGTGAAGAAGACCAGCTGGGCATGCAAACTAAAATCCCCTTCTTTGAGCATGCAGAGGCGCTGGGTAATGAGGCAGGCAGTGGGGGAACTGAGTAGTGTGGCTTTTTCAGGCCCAGGAAAGGCCTCTGTTGGAAGGGGACTCTCCTGGCCATTCTCCCAGGGTTTTCATATGAATCCTGCTGATGTCTAGGCAAGGTGTACAGTGCTGATTCACACCAGTTATGTCGGTTCAGATGCGTATCCACAGCCTCATGCTGGAGGCAAATTACATGTAATTGACTTTCTACTGGTGTTATGCTCGCATAGCTTGGTAAAAGCAAATGCTCTCAGTAAAAGTAAATGCTCTCTGATGGTTTTGGGTGATGAAATGAGCTGTGGTGCAATGAAGCATGTACAAATCTAAGTGCCATATGAAATTTGGTGTCATGTCTGTTCAGAAAGCAGGAATAATTGTGAAACCATTGTATAAGTTTTTAGAGGTGCTGAGGTCTTGAGAAACTACCTTTTTTTATAATTTTTTTTTTCCACTTAATAGTTGCACTAAAATTGCTTTAAAACAAAAATCCTACTGCAAGTAGTTTTGACCTTGTGTAAAAACCAAACCTAAACACCAAAAAACCAAAACAGAGATAGTGAAAAGGCTCCTGGGGATTTCAGACTTGCTTTTGATTTTATGTGGAATGTGCACTCAGTGCACTCTGAAGCCATCAAGTGTTTGGCCTTGTTTGTTTTACAGATAATGCTTTCATTTTTTAAAATTTCACAACAGAATTTTTCTTTTTTGTTTGAAAAGCAGAGCAGTCATGTGACTATGAGCAGAATATATAGAAATGTGTATATATATAAACTGATAGAAACTGTTCTACAGTGTGCTTATGAAATAGTTTTAGATGTTGCCTTATTCTGTGCTTGTAACCATGGGAATAGATTACAATACATACCAAAAGCTCCTAAATAACAACTTTGTATTAATATATCAATATAAAATTACCCTTTTTCATCATGCTCAATTTCATCCTAATGCTCTTTCTTAAGTGGACTTGTAACAAGTGCTAGCGACTTCTAGTAGTGATTGCATAGAAAATTACACAGTGTAATGATTGCAATGCTCTGAGGATTTTTAATTCTTTGTTTGGAGAGAGGGTTTGGAGCTGGGGCCAGAGTTTCCCAGTCTGGACAAAGGCTGTGACACACACTTGCTGTCTTTGGGTGGGGACATGAGATGGAGGTAGGCCACTGTAAAAACTAGTAGTGACTGCAAAGTTAGTCCAAGTGTGAATAACCAAGCTATGTTGTTTAACTGTATTTGTATCAAGACTACATTTACTTGCTTGGTTCCTTCCTAAGCAAAGAGCAGTTCAATAAACTTATACCCCACTAATGAATATATGGGAATTGCAGTCCTCTAGAGAAACACTTATTACAAGTTTGCTTGAGTTATTTTTTTCAGAACAGTCACTATGCAAGTCCATCAAGGAACAGTGAAATGAACTGTGGTGACTTGTACTCACACATGGAGTAAAACCTGACTTTCTACAGGTCCTTATGAATCACCACTTGGTGCAAAAATGAACGGCACAATGTGCTTTACCCCTGCAAGAGGGGGAAGGGAGCAGTGCTGTTGGAAATGGGGAAGGGTACTGCCTGAGCCATCTCTTTCTGATGAATAGACAAAAAAAGCTTCCAACAATGAGAAACAAAAGCCCACAGGCTGCATCCATCCCTCTCCTCAAGAGGTATTGCTCCTCAGAGTGCTGTTGCCTTCTGTGAAGGCAGATATTTGGTCTTGCCATTCATCAGTGACTACCCCTTGCAGAGCACAGCTATTGTGTGCACAATGCCTGAGTTCTCTCAGAAGATGTTTCAAGTGGAAACTGGGGCCTTGTTTACTACTGAAAAATTGTTTTTTATTGGTCTAAGTCTCAGGAAAGAAAAAGTAATTTATTTTAGGAGCACTTTGCAATTCGTCAGGGCTTTCTCAGTCTTTAGGGTTACAACAAAGCAGCAGAGATGGCACATTATTTGAGATAGAAGTTGACAGGCAGATGTGAGTTTTAAGCATATGGGAGTGTTTCTGAAAGCTTGTTCTTACATAGAATTGCATTATGATGATTAAGAAAAAAATCTTAGTCTAAGGAGGAAACTCAGAGGTTTGCTCTGGGAATCTTGTCAGCATCAAGTGTGGATAATTTTACTGTCAGAGGCCAGTGTGGAAGCCCACCTAAATCTAGTTACAACTTGATTAGCTAATAACTATCTGCTTTCACAGAGTCATAGTTTACGCTAAAAAAATTACTTGTGTTTTATAATTTTCACACTGAGACTGTGCTCATATGTGAAAGTACTTATAGCTGTTTGCAAATTGCACACCTGACATAACCCACAAAACTTCTCCCTGTAAGCAGGTGTGAGCTTTATTATGTACAAAACTAGATTTGTCCAAGTCAGTTGTTTGAAGGGGTGTGTGTTGCTGGGCTTGGGTTTTGCTTTTATGGTTGTTTTTTAAGATGCGTGGAATATCACAAAGGACCTTGGAGGCTCCGTCACAAAGCTGTTTGCTTTAATTCTATGCAGGTTTTATTGTGTATTTCCTTCAAGAAAAGGAAAAATTTCAAAAAAAAACCCAAAAAATGAAATCACTTCATAGGTATATCATAGTGATAGGACTATCACAGTGAATTTATTGATCAGGAAACTGGAGAGGGTGTTGTCTCAATGTCATAATGATTATCTTGTACGTGTATTCGCTGATAGTTTGACAAAATCTGAATATATCTAAACCTTTCTTCCCTGTGCAGAGCGAAGATTTCCACATATATACTCAGTACTGCACCAACTACCCAAGGTAGGAACATGGGATTCCCTTTTCTCATTTGTCTCTTCTCCTCTTAATGCAATGCAAGTTACAGTCTAAAGCAAAAATCATGCCCTGTGCAAACTGCATGAAGTTCAACAGGGCTAAGTGCAGGGTTCTGTACCTGGGTTGAGGCAATTCCATGCAGGAATACAGGCTGGGAGGAGAAAGGATTGCAGACAGCCCTGAGGAGAAGGACTTGGGGGTGATGGTGTACCAGAAGCTCAACATGAGCCATCATTGTGTGTTTGCAGCTCAGAGAGCCAACAGACAGCAGTCGAGGGAGGTGATTCTCCCCCTCTGCTCTTGTGAGACCCCACCTGGAGTGTTGTGTCCAGTTCTAGAGTCCCCAGGATCAGAAGGATGTAGAGCTCCTTGAGTGTATCCAGAGGAGAGCCACAAAAATGATAAGTCTGGAGTGCTATCCTTATGAGGATAGGCTGAGGAGGGTCCGAGGTGACTTTCCAATATCTGAAGGGGGCCTGCAAGACAGCTGGGGCAGGGCTTTTTGCATGGGTGTGTAGTGAGAGGACAAGGAGCAATGGTTTAACACTTGAAGAGGGGAGATTTAGGCTAAACATTAGGAAAAAATTCTTTCCTGTGAGAGTGGCGAGATGCTGGAAGAGGTTGCCCAAGGAAGCTGTGGCTGCCCTGTCCCTGGAAGTGTTCAAGATCTACTCCTGATCTAGTGTGAGGTGTCCCTGCCCATGCAAGGGGGATGGAAATAGATGATCTTTCAAGTCCCTTGAACTCTAGCCATACTATGATGCTATGAAATGTCAGGGAAAATCAAGGAGATTCCCTTTATTTCTTAATTTTAAGTAAGTTTTTTTGGTTTTGGTTATTTTGGTTTATTTTGACTCTTCTTGTATTTCACTGCTATTAATTGTCCTTTAGAAATTATAGTCTTATTCTGCGTTGCTCCAAATATGCGATTCCCACTAAGAAAGAGTAGTTGCATGTCAGAGGAAAACAAAACTGAATTCACAACATAACTAAAAACCCCTCCGAAAAATCTAAACCAGAACAAACAAAAAATGTCAAAATCCTCCCCTCCCCCCAAACCAGCAGTGATTGGATTAGGAGCCTGCTACCCCTTTTTCCAAGAGAAGAAAGAAGTAATTGTTGACTTTAGCCATAGATTTATGGAGACAGCGTGTCTCAAAGGTACGTGTTGATGTTTCCAGGTCGGTGGCAGTGTTGACAGAATGCATGAGGAACAAGACACTGGCCAAGTTTTTCAGAGAACGGCAAGAAGCACTGCAACATTCTCTGCCCCTGGGCTCCTATCTCTTGAAACCTGTCCAGCGTATCCTCAAGTACCACCTACTTTTGCACGTGAGCACCTATAACAAATACATTTCATTTAGGGCTGCAGCAACTCAAAGTTCCTTCCTCTGGCACAAGGCTTGATGGTTAGAAAAAGGTTCTAGGTTTCTTCTCATGCTTTTCTTTCGGAGGTGATGGATTTCTACATATTGAGACTCTTCAACATTTCACAACATATGCGTATGTCTGGTGTGGAGATTTTTGATAATTATCTTTAGACACATTCAATCAGTCTATGCATCCAAATTATCAGGTGTTCTAAAAAAAACCAAAAAAAAAAAAAAATCCCCAAAAAAACAAAATAACAAATCAAACTGCTCTGTAATTCTGAATTTATTTGGAGGATTCTTGTCATGATCAAACACTTTTGTGCACAAATATATTGCTCCAGTGAAAAACAGCGTTTTTTCCACATGTTGCAATGCTGGGGGTGGCTGAAAGAAGTTCTAAATATATGTAAACACCAGAATTGGTAAGAATTTGGTGGAGAGGAACGGCTGAGGAAGTGGGAACTACTTCCATATTCAGTGAGTTGAGTTAAGCAAGTTTCAGAAATTCCTGCTTTATTGTTAATGTTTTCCACATCTGTTTCCTATTAGAGAGTCATGTTCTAGTGAAGTGTAAAGGCACTGATCTTTATTTAAAATGTCTGGTCCTTTTCTGCTCTCCAACTGTAAAGTAATGCCTAGTGTAATTCCATCAGTGTTTCTAAGTGTGTTGGTGTGTTCTGTGTTATAAGAAAGCCATTAAATGCTGCCTGGAAAGGTTTCCTGTCAGCGTCCTGCACTCTTTCTGTGCCTCTCTGCTCACATCAGCTGCTGCAAGTATAGCCACAGCTAAACTGGCCATAAAAGCTCAGCTTTGGTAGTCATCTTGTGTTAAGCAAGTTGATAATGACATGCAACAATAACAAAAGAAGGAACACTGCATTTGGGTGATTGCATTGCAAAGACAAAACAGCACAGATAAAAAGATAATACTGCATCTGACTGGGACAACAAACTTAGAAATAACAAGGCTTTTCCCCCCACCCCTGTCTTAGGAAATAGAGAACCACCTTGACAAGGACACTGAGGGCTATGATGTGGTGCTGGATGCCATAGACACGATGCAGAGAGTGGCATGGCATATAAATGACATGAAGAGGAAACATGAGCATGCCATCAGGCTCCAAGTGAGTACCCAAGAAAATTTTATGGGTGTTTGTGAGCTGTTTTTGTCACTATATATATGCCATTAACATTTTTTAGCTTATCTCTTTTTTAAATCTTTGTCTGTCATAATTTAGACTCCTGTTGAGTATGCCTGTGGCTATTTGATCTTGGCCATACCTGCTGCAGGAAAATCTCAGACATCTTTGCCCTGCAAGCAGCATCCTGTAAAGCATTTTTTTTCAGTAATACAGAACGTCAGATAACTTTTCTTTCTTCCTTTCCCTCAATTGTACAGCACTGCTGTACAACCTTAGGGCATGGCTTTGTTCAGAAATCCTGTGGTTTCTGATTTCTCCCCTTCCTGCTGATTAATTTTGTTTTGAGGCATTTCTTGTGCTTCTTCTTGTTTAAGTACTTCCCTCTTGGGCTTTTGAAGACTCAGTATCAATTGCCTTGTGAATAATATAAACTAGAAATATGATAGTTAGAAAAAGGCTATCTGTGCTTCGAATGAAGAATTTCTTAGGACAAAACAAAACCTACTCCCTGAGTAGCTTTTGGCACCAAGAGCAAACTATTTTGTAGACATTTTACAGCATGGTCATTCTGTTTCCAAATTCTCGTTGAATCATGGTTTTACATTACTTTTTCATTAGCAATGTCTATATTACTTTAAGAAAACTGGGAGAATTTTTTACTTTATAAAAGGGAGTAGTAGTCTTATACCAGTTTAGAAATCTTTACAATGTTATTCATCATCTCTTTTTTCTTTAAACATGAATAGTTGCTTACTGAGCCTCATTTTTGTGAGGTTTTTTGTTGTTTGTGAAGGAAGAATAGGGTTACATTTGATAATGTCTTGCCTGCAGCAGTGTAACCTTTCCCACACATTGCTGGAAATTCATGCTAATGACCTACCTACAGTTTGCTATAAATCTGAGTAACGATAACGACTAATATTTGGCAATAAAGAGGGTTAAATTGCTTTTGGAAAAACACAGGGGGTGTATCTTTTTATTAGTAAGTAATTTATTGATCTCAGCTGGCAAATGTATGAGGTTGTGGAAAATGTTTATGTTCATACTTAGCCATTTAAAAAGTAAAATCTGTTTCTGCAGCCATAAGGATAGGTCTTCTGTGGGCTATCAAACTGTCATTTGTTCTGTAAAGCTGCAAATACTGCCACAACAGTTCCTGTGCAAAGTCTCCTGCAAAAATGGTGGACTTGATCCCTGTGCTGTACCCTGACTTATTTACAAGTTCCTAGATAGACCTGATAAAATGCAAGTTTTTTATTTGCTATATTTAATTTATTTATTTATTTAACAGTCCTGTGTAAAGTCCAAAGTGTGCTGCTTTTGGGTTTTCTTCTTGCAAATCATCTGGACTGCATTTATGCATCAGATGTACGGAGATGTTTTCTACCACTCAGCTAGAAAACATCCAGCCTACAGTGAAGAAATCTGCCCCTGCTTTGCTAATGCTGCCAGGTCTAAAGCCTGATGGACATTTTTAAAAATTCCCCTACTTAATGTTTTGTCTGCTTTTACAACTTGCTGTACCATTCTTAAGTGCTATGTCACTGCCACTTGCAGAAAAAACCCAAGCAACTGAAAGGAACAAGAACAGCCATTGTTAAGTAGCACAGACTTGAGAGGATTTCTGTAGATGTTTCTTCAGTCTTTTGTTTTGGTTTGGTTTTTTTAATATTAAACAAGGTGATATGTATCACATATTAAACATCTGTGATATGTATACAAATCATTAAAAATACAAATAAATCTTGGCATCCTAAAGCGATTAGTTTACTAAATCACTTCTAATCCTTCTGGGCTTCTGAGAAACATTTCTTCTATCTCACAGAGGTGTCCTCCATGATGGGCCTCTGGCATTATGGGATGACATTATAATTCATCCAGAGGGGGACCACAGAACTTCAGGAGGATATACAGAGCAAGAGAGAAATATTAAGAGAAGTTGATAAAGGACATAAAGGGGAGAGGGAACCAGGCACAAGAAAGAGTGATGCCTGGATTACAGACTGTTTTCCATCTCCCTGAGCCCAAGGAGATACGGTTGTGGTCTTTCACTGCAGGCTGGCCCAGGGAGCCAGCTTTTTGCTGGGTCCATACAAGAGTAACCAGTACTCAGGAGGTGTGTTTTAATCTGGTTTTAGCAACAGGCCTCCGGACACCTGGCTTTGATGTTGCAACCTTAGTCCCAGTGTATGGTAACTTTACACTGTCAGATGCCGAACTTCACATAGGAGAGTGGGAATGTCCTTAGCATTTTTTGTTTGAGTTTTTAAGCTAGATCTCTGAAATGAATGTTGTTTGTTGTTCTTCGACCTGTTGCAGGAGATACAGAGTTTACTCACCAACTGGAAGGGGCCAGACCTGACGAGTTATGGGGAGCTGGTGTTAGAAGGAACATTTCGCATCCAGCGAGCCAAAAATGAGCGCACGCTGTTCCTCTTTGACAAGCTGCTGCTAATTACAAAAAAGAGAGATGAGATGTTTGCATATAAAGCTCATATACTGGTATGTTGGAGAGCACGTGTCAAATGCTCACTCTGAGTCTTCATGAAACCCCCTTGTGACTTAAGTCATTGCCTCTCTTTGTTACAGTGTGGGAATCTCATGCTTGTGGAAGTAATACCAAAGGAACCGCTTAGCTTTAGCGTCTTCCACTACAAAAATCCCAAGATGCAGCATACTGTCCAGGTATGACAGAAGCCTCCCTGCCTACTGGGTAACTTGACTAATGACCATAAGCTATTCCCTCGGCCTGTGTAGTGCAGTAATGCATTTTTTCATGGTACTACAATTTTTTTTATCAGGCAAAGTCGCAGCAAGACAAGCGCCTTTGGATTCTCCACCTGAAGAGGTTAATTCTAGAAAATCATCCTGCTAAAATTCCTGCCAAGGTAAGAATTAAAACAATTCACCACCTCCTTGTACGTGCATTTAACTTAAAGCAGTCTTGTTAGCTGCAGGATGTATGGCAATTTACAGAAAGTTCAGATTCCAGGTTTCTGATTCAGATCAATTAACATATTGTGTCCTTATGTCTTAAAAAGTTTCTCAAAATTAATGGGAATTAAAGGAGCTACAGAGCTTGATAGAGAAGTGGAACAATTTAACTGAGTTAGCAGCATTGTTGTCCACATTAGAATTCGCCCTCCAAGACATGAGTAACAGAGATGAAATGTCAGTAAGCTCCACTGTAAGTGCCCTTGGCTTGATACTGCCTGTCTGCACAAAAAGTGCTAATTCCAGGTTGTGTAGACCTTAAAAAGCAAGTTTTAACCTATCTTGGTTAGGTATTGTAGCAGTGAAGCCATTTAGCTGCATACACTTCAACTTTATAACTACATGTACCCATCCTGAACACTGAATCTTTAGCCGCGACATCTGAACAGTTTTTGATGAGATAGCTAGCAAGCTTTAGACCTGAGAAAATAAGGCAGTAATGTTATATTCATAGCTGTAGTGTCTAGGATTAGGGAAACCTGGTCCTTTTATTTATGAAATTCTGCCTTAGAGCTCCAGGTAATGTTTCCTAGTGTAACATATTGCACTTCTCAAAGGCTGCTAACCAGAGTTAACTCTTGCCATGACACAGCAGCCTCTGACTCATGTGGAAGCAGGACTTTTTTACTCTTTTTTTCTTGACACTGAGTTTTACTGATTTTTTTTCCCCAGTGTTAGTTTCACCAATAAGTTTCCTTGGTTTTTTTTCCCACTGAGTTCTATGCTGTAATGGCTGAAAAAAATGCTACCTCTGACTGGTGTACACAGTGCTGTACTAACTCTCTTTTTCAACAAAAAGAGAATTATGGGAGAAAAAAATCTCTACCAGTTGCCATTACTAATTCTTCTCTTTTTGTTGACAGAGTGAATCAAAGGCATAATGCTGGTATCCATGCTTACAATGTAAATATTCACTGCAGTTTATTAGGTTGTAAAAAGAAACTACAGAATGATCTCAGATTTTGTATCAATATTTTTTCCTTCTAATTGTTTTTTTTTTATCTGTGGAAAAGATATGTGACTAAAATTTATTGTGACTTTCAGCTCATAGAAATAACTTCACTTAAGAGAGGAAAATCCTAACCAAACCAGCAGTTGCTAGTTACGAGACCTCTTTCCGCCCAGAGGAGGATTTAGTAGTAGTTCACATGTGACACCTTCTGGACAATTACTGAACTGCACCTGCAGAAGGGCAAGCAGGTTACCAAGGCTATTATATTTTAGTTTATTGACTACTTGATTTTTACAGAAGAAATGTTTTGTGAATAACAAAAAAACCCTGCAACAACTTGTGATTCCCAGGCACTAGGACCAGTTTAGTGCCAACACCAGCAATATGGAGTTGTGCATCAATCGTTCCAAATTCTGAGACCTGTAGGGAGGTCTCTCTGGAAGCCCATGTAGGAGGCCCAATACATGCAGCAGGATCTCAGCACAGCACAACCCCCCCCTGTCTTTTGAAGCCAAAGTAGTTTTTGCCGTCAGATGTGCCATCAATATGTGCTCCAGTAATACCTCACTCCAGTGGTGCTCCAGGGACATGCTCCTCCTCTTGTGCTTCCAGGAAGGGAGGTGGGCATGCAGGGCAGAGCTGCCATGAGCAGGGAATAAAAGGGTTTTGTGGGAAGCTCTGGTAAGCTTCTTCCAGAAAAATTCCTTTTCACATATCTGATGTGTCCAACACCCAATGAAAGACAAAGCTGTGCTGCTAACTGTATTTTGTAGTTCAAAAATCCAACTTGTCTTTTCTTACATACACGCTCACTCCTATCCGCAATATGCAGTGCAAGTTGTTCTTATACTTATAGAAGTAGAAATGAAACCTTTTGTCATTTTTTCTCTTTCAGGCAAAACAGGCAATTCTAGAAATGGATGCTATACGTAAGTTGGTTCTTTATCGCGTTCATTTTGAAAAATTAAAATGTGTGCACATCCTTTCTGGGGGGGAAATGAGGGAGCCCAGAGCTTCTGCAGCAGCCTCCTGCCCAGTTAATAGAGCAGCTGCTCTCCTCTCCCTCTGCTACAGCAGAAAGCTTCTGCACCTGCAGAAGAGCCCTGAGAAGAAAAAGAACAAGAAAACTCCATGCTGAGACCCAGCAGGCTTGTGCTAGTGTCTGAAGAGTTTACCTGTGTCTGACCCAGGAGCCAGGGCCATAGGCCATGTGTGGTGTTGCTGCTTATGTATGGGCCTGGTCTCCTCCGCTCTGTCCCTGCTGCTGTGTCTTCTGCTCACTGCCTTGGCTGGTGCAAGCTGTGTTAGCTCTTCATGTTGCCAGTGATTCATAGCAATGTAAAGAAATTAGAATAATTGTCCCATGATAGAAATGCTTCGGAAGTCTTGGCGTAAAGCAGGTTTAGTTGCTTATGTAGTTGTATTGGTCAGGAAGACTCTGACTGAGAAACTGGCAATTAAAGATGATGATGGTGCATAAATGTTGCTGGGTTAGCTGTCTGGAGCAAGGCACAACTAAATGGGCTGGGTGGTTAACATCTACCCTACAGCAGCACACCTCCTTGCTTGTGTTTCTCCAGGCTCTGATGAAGTGCCACTTTGTCAGTCATAAAGGGATGATGGCACTGCCTCTGAAGAGAGCTGCAGAGGCTTGTGAAGTGATGCCTTTGTCTCTCTTATTCCTTCTGCCTCTGCTTGTTCCACAGATCATCCAGGCTTCCACTATAGCCCTGAGGGAGAAATGAAATCATCCTACCAGCCTAAAGAAGGCAGTGCTCCTCACAGAGTGAGAAGGAAATCAGGTGAATAAACTGCTTTACTATCAAGATGACAAGAGGGAAAACGGGATTGTTTAGGGTTGGGTGAGGCTGGGCACTTTGAATTAGCCTGTACTCCACACAGACCTAGCCAGTCATAGTATCTGTCAAATATGGGTGGAGTATCTTAGTAAATTTGGGTTTTGTATTATTTTTTTTTAATCTATTGTTTGCATTTAATTCAGTGAATGTACATTCCTATTCATGGATGCATAAAAAAGCATCTGATACTTTATAATGGATGAAAGAATACACATGCAGGGAAGCCTGTCACGTTATTTAAATCTGGCATTTCTACACCATGCCCTAAGTAATTACTGTCTCAGAAGTGGCTTCATCCTGATTGTGATAGGTTTGTTATTTCAAAATATAATTCCTGTCTTTACATAGTATAATGTCTGTGTTATGGATAAGAGAGATCTGAGAAGTGGTTATGCTGACTTTGAGGGTTTTTTTCTCCTAGCTGAAACATACGGCCGTAATTATTGTTGGCTTCCTCTGGAAGCCACAACAGTCTTTGTTATAGGTGACTTCAAATAGCAGTCACTGTGTTCCTTTTCTGAGCTGCTATTGCATTAAGAAATATAGATGTTTTACTAAAAAACAGATGTAGGTTTGACACTTGAATGTGTACTTTTTTTCACAAGGAAATAAGGGGATTAAGAAATGTAAATCTGACTTCCCTGCATGGGCTCAGAAGCTTAAATTTTGCTATCCATGTTATGAAAAGCTGACCAAGGTGTACCCATAAGTTTCTTTGAGATGCTGGAGTTCTTAAACACATTGTTGTCTCTTTCAGAACCCTCATCTAGAGTCCATAAAGTTTTGAAGTCAAATGGTAAGCTACTTTGTCTACTGTTTCTTGACCTTGTGCTTCTGTACTTTGTAGAACATGAAGACGGATTCTTTTCTCCTATAACTTTCCCTAAATTCTTTGATGGTAGGGTGTGGGGAGGGGAACACAAAGTGTGTAAAAATCAAAAAATGTTAAGTCCTGTAAACATCCTAGCAAGTGGAAGCTCAACACACAGAGCTGTGGCCACTGTGAGTAGTTGCCCCAATCATGTCAGTGTTGCAAAATCAGGACCTCATGTTCAGCTCATGCTGCCTCTGTTTTTATCAACTGTTTGGTCAGTTGCTGCAGTATTTAATCCCCCTTGGGGAATTCATAATTGGGATACTGGCATAGCAGTAAAATAGGCATAGACTGGTACCAGTTTGGTTATTCATTTATGATGAAATATATATTTCTGTTTTCAGATGTAAGTCCAGATATGCAAAAGGTAAGCCATTTCTTACATTTCATGGTTTAGCAGATTTATATGACTTAGAGTACAGTATTTACTGTAGAATAGATATCCTCTTGGTTGTGTAGCATTTAAGAATGGAAACAGAACCGTAATTGTTGTTTAGCATCTTGAATAAGATTATTGGAATTAAAGCAAAAGAAATATAGCTAACTATTTCAGAAATATATAATGAAGAATAAAAAACTGGTCTTTATACTGGTTGTACTTTATAATAGTATCGGGTGCTTTAAAATACCACTATGGTCACCAAAGTTCTGTGCACGAAGGTGGTGCTTATTCTTTAGAGCACATCTTTGCATTTATTAAATGAAAGTTTCAGCTTATTCTGATACATACATATATATATATAAATATATATTTAAGTCATGATATATGACCAGAGCTGATACAACTGAAGCAGATAGAAGTGAACATTTATAATTTTTGCATTTTCTGTAAGAATCTGTAATGAAGTTCCCAGTGCAGTTTGACTGTCCCATGTTAAATTTAAGGTCCCAGGCTTTTAGTTGGAATGGAATTTTAAGTGAGAGTGTGCAGAAGTTATACAAACAAGGTGCATTAGATATAAGTTCACTGGGATGTCAGAAAACTAAAGGCCATGATTCAAGTGGACTTTTTTTAGTAACTTTTTCCAGTTCTAAATATTCTTTGGAAAAATACTGATTGTTTTTACTTACTTTTTTATAAATCTCAGTGCAATTAACTGAACTTGGCTTAAGTATTGCCTAGAATGCTGATGCAAAATGGTGTCTTACTAAAATATAATATTTCTATTTAAAATATTTATAAATAAATATATAACTTATAATTATTATAAATAAATATTAAAAAAATCTATATTTACAATATAAAATCTCCATAAACTTTGTTTAAAAGTTCTGTTGTGGCTTTTGTTTTTTAGCGGATCAGCATTGAAGGAGCCCTGCTATCTCAAGCCACCAAACTAGGATCAAATGATGCCCTGCTGAATTCTAGGAAAAAGGGGTCTTTGGAACCCAGTGGGCTGGAGAGCCAATTTCAAGAGTCCATTGAACCAGCCTACAGCAGTGATCAGGATGAAAATCTCCAGACTTCTGCTATGTCACAGATTGATGCTGATGATGAAGAAGAGTCTGAACAGGTAGAAAAAGAGGGAAAAAATAAAGTTCTTTTTTCCTAGGGAGGATAGAAGAGGGATTCAAATTACCTATAAAACTGCAAGGACGGAGGAGTGCGTTACATGTGTTGGTAACTCTTTCACCTTAGAAATATTCTGAATTAGATGACATGTTAAGATTCAGTGCCATGTCTGATGTTTCTTGACCTGTAAGCTGCTAGCAGTAGATAACATGAACTTCAAGATGTTCTCAATAGGATTTGTGAAGATGAGAATTTTTCTCTCTTCCTATTGCAAAGTCAAAACCTATTTGACAGGTGGTAGTTCTCCCCACTCTGCATCATGTTTCTACACCTATGAAATATGTAGTGAAATGTGACCATATTAAAGAATGTAGGTTTTCAATTTGGTTCAGGTTATGCTGAGGTCATATCATTGTGTGGTCCATTTATTTTATGAATTATCTGAAACCTATTCCTCAAGTTCTTTTTAAAGCTTACTGTGCACTTTCTCTTTGAAATTACAGTATTTGTTTTGTAAATCTTTGATAAAATACTATCTCGTATCAGCGTAGCATCTTCTAATTCTCCCTCTTCCTGACATAAATAGTGCAAAAGTAATACCACCATAAAAATATGTAATAGTAGCTTACTGTTTAATCCTAGATGCGGCAACAGTACCTACTCAGATTGCCCTTGCTCCCACCATACCTGCCCTTCACTCTGTGTTAATTTGGGTATTGCTTAACATACCATATTTTGGCCTTTAGTTTGTTGGGCTTTTGGGTTTATTTTTTGCAAGTTGGATGACAGCATATTTTTTTTAGTTTAGACCTCTTTCTTGTTTTCAAGTTTGCAAGTGATAGCAAGACTGTCCCCTCCCCATTTTAGATCCCCCCCTAAAAAAAAACTTTGAAAATTGCTTTTTTTTTTTTTTTTTTGATACCTTCTTCTGTTGCAACTTTGGCTTGACATTAAGCTCTTTCTCTCATTTAGTTTCTACATATTCTTTTTAATCTATATTTTTATACATAGATTCTGCTTTCAACTTATTTTGACAAGCTGTATGGATTGATTTGATTTAATTGGTTATCATAAAGAAAGTTTTCTAGGCTCTGAATCATTGTTGTGCCAGTACCTCAACTACTAATGAGTATTTTTCCTCCCATTGTGGATACATAGCTTATTCTAGCTCCTAGTAATTCTTCTGCACAATGCTTTACAAAGAACTAGATTTTTTTTTCACCCCTCCCTTGCTCTTTTAAACTACAGGGAATGCAGCAGAACTCACTGCAGAAGTTGAAAGGGGGAAGGAAAAGACTTAACAGTCAAGCTGCTGAAAATGTTGAAAAACGGAGAAGTGTTAATCTCAACAAGTGTGAAATGCAGGTATGTAAATTTTCTTCATTTTGCTGTGCATCACTGATATGTCAAAGAAAATTTGTTGTTCCTAGGTAAAGAGATAAGCCATCTTCTGTTTATGTAACATGTATTCATAACATGGAAATATTTATATGATGAAAAACAATTCTTTTTGGACAGGGGGAAAAAAACAATCAAACCCATCAGTATTAAATTAAGTCAGAAGGAATTAAATTTTTGGGCCTTTGGTCAGGAACATGTGCAGCATCATTCATATTAGCATTAGCAGGCATGTGGCCTTGCTGTAATTTAGATCCACTAGCTGAGCTGAAGGAAGACTTACAGAAGAGTGAGATGTTCAGTAGCATGTGCTAGGCAGCAAAGCATACCTTTCTGCTAGGGTTATAGGCAAGGGGAAGGGGAGGAGAGCAAAACTTTTGGCACAAACCCAGAATCAGATTAGCTGAACCCAATTGTGCATCTGCAGAGTTAGCATAAAAGGTTTAATCTAACCTTTTAGGTTTAATCTCAACAAATTTGTCTTTAATAACTCGTGTTAGCATGAGCCAGTGTCTTGTATTTGAAGTAAGTTGTTCTTAAATGACAAGAGTGACCTCTGAGACATGCTAAGGATTAGGAGGCAAAGTAGTCTGGCATTGCAACCTTGGGTCCCTGGCTCTCTAGCAAGTAGCCTGCTCACCCTGCCCATCTCCACCTGACTCCATGCTGTCAGGTACCCTGGTACCGTGGCAGCTCTGGGAACGGAGAGAATTGCTGTGTTATTGTGGGGAATAGACTAACCTTATCTGTGTTATTTCAAATGTCCCCAGAGTTCCAAGGACCCGTCAGATGAAGAGTCAACCCAGCTGAATACCGATCTTCCCTTTTCCTGCTCAGCCAGACAACCACAGTTGCCTCGACAATTCAGCACACCCCAGAACAACTCCCTAATCATGAATATCCTGGGGGGAAGCACCTCTATTCGAAACATCTGGACTGACCATCAGATCAGGCAGGCGCTGTTTCCCAGCCGGCGCCCACCTTATGAGAATGAAGACGACGAAGATGATTATCAGATGTTTGTGCCATCTGTGTCTACACCCAGTTCTAGGTCAGCTGTCGCTGGAGAGAGGAGGGGATCTTCTGGGCGTCCGTGCAGCTGGCACTTGGGGGTAGTGCATCAAAATGAGACCTCCAGCCCCACTCGTCACAAAATTGTCAGGCGGGCCAGTAGTGCTGGTGAAAGTAACTCGGGTCCTGCCAGCACCAGGTATAAAATCAGGGAGTGCAACTCTCGAAGAGAAGTAAAGAGAGCAGAGGGGAGCAGCATGAATGCATATCCCGAATCTTCAGAGGAGCTGACCATCGATGATATTGAACATGTTTATGATAATATAAGCTATGAAGACTTAAAGATGATGGGTCTGACGAGGAGGGAGGAGGCAGACCGTGGTCCTCAGAGATCTGCTAGAGACTCTCTCTATGAGGCCGAGAACAAAAGCAGCTTAGATTCGCCCTCAAATAAGAGGACAGCAAAGCAAAACAGAGCCTCCATTCATGCTAGTAGGGATGAGGTACCACTCAGTAGAGAAGCACCTACTTCAAGTTTGGATGAGCTCAGGATCGTTGAGGACAACATCTATGACACCATCGTGCTTCCAGAAGCACCGCTGTTGAATTTAAAAGGCTCTAAAAGGCAGAGTTTTCTGGGCCTGGGAAAAGACTTTGCATGCTGTGATAATTTACAGCAATTTGTTTCTGAAGAGAGTCTCCAGTTCAGTGAAGATGAAAGTCCTTACCACCGTCTTCCTGTCGAAAGTGACTATTTGAGCTTAGTAGATAGCTCCTCCAACTCTGATTCACTCTCCCATAAGTCTGCAGCAGATAAACTTTCAGAGGAAGTAGATGAGATTTGGAATGACCTGGAGAACTACATCAAGAAGAATGAGGAAAAGACAAGAGACCGTCTTCTTGCAGCCTTTCCCGTTTGTAAAGATGATATGCAGGAAAGGTTGCATGCTGGAAGTACACCTGAACTGAGTAAAGATGTAGAGTACTCACTGTCTACTCTCTCTCTGCCAGAAACTCCTATTTTCCCTAAAGCTGTGAAGCCCAGGGCTGCCACTGTAAGCGAGGCCAGTCTCAGGCTTGAAGACACCACACCGTGCAAGGAGAACTCTTTTATGAGTCTGAACAGATCTTCCTTCTCCAGTGAGATGCCTTTTGTAGACAGCCCATACGAATCTGCCAATAGTGTTCTGTCCAACACTCATGCGGAGGGCATCGAAAGTGACTTGGCTGTTGTGGATAAAACAAAAAACAGAGTTTTTATGATGGCAAGACAATACAGTCAAAAAATTAAGAAGGCTAACCAGCTTTTGAAAGTTAAAAGCCCAGAGCAGGAACAGCCAGCTAGCAGACAACAAAAAATGAAACACAAAGATCTTGCTGCTATTCTGGAGGAGAAGAAACAAGGTGGTCCTGCTATTGGTAAGTCGAAAACATTTCAATACAGATATATTTCTTTAGTAACTTCCAATGACGTTTGTGTACTGAACTAGAAGGTTGAGTTTTCCCCACGTGAGTAGTTGACTGTCAGTATTGCATATTCTTTGTTACCACAGAAATTAGGTTTTCTGTGACTGCTTCTGATGTGAATAGTCCTTTATATCACAGTATATTCTTGTTGTTACTTAATAGATCTTGGAATAATCAGTGGGGTAGTGTCAGAAGAGATCAATTCAGCTTAAGCTGGCAATAGAACTTCTGCCTGAAGAATTCTTGGCCTCTTTATAGAAAAGCAGCTATTTCCTTTAAGAGTGTGTGGTCTTGACAGTTCAACTAAAAAGGTGTCTTTTCTGTTATGTTCACCTTCTAATGAGTCATGTACATCTGACCAGGTACCATCCACATCACACAAGGATAAGGAATGGAGTCAGATAAGAAAGAGCAGGTATTCTTGCTCTTTCTAAAGAATATGCAAAGTTGTGGAGATGCAACAGTCTTGGAACTATTTTTGTCCATGGTTAATTTAAACAAATTGAAGACATGGACCCAGCAGATTTCATGTGCTAGAGTGTCACTCTTGCCTTCTTGTGATGTTTATAAGTCCCTAAATATCTTACTTACCAGGCCATTTTCAGTGTTCTTTTTTACTTTAACATGAAACAAACAGCATATTACTGGAACTGTGTGCTACACTGCATCCTGCATGACTGTTTACTGTTGCAAGGTATCTTATGCTTGTGTTTTTCAATGCACAGTTCTTCCAGCTTCGTTTACTTCATTTTGCTCTGTTGAGATTGAAGAGGTTGACACTTTCCAAAGTGTTTGGGGATTTTTAAGCTTTCATGTGACTCGTTCAAATGGATTGCTTGCCTCTACTTAGTAAATTCTCTCTTCTTTCTAGGTGCCAGAATAGCTGAATACTCTCAGCTTTATGACCAAATCGTCTTTAGGGAAAGTGCACCTAAGGTCCAGAAGGAAGCCTGGGCCACCCCTCAGGAGCCATCAGCTGGGAGGTATTCCACACCTGTGGCTGCTTCTGGTCCTCACTCCCAGGCTGCCAGTGAATGCTCAAGAGCAGAGGATTGGCTTTTGCATTCTACATACAGTAATGGCGAGCTGGCTGACTACTCTCCGTGGCCCGAATCCCAAGACCTGAAGGGCAAGAGTTCCCACACAGAAGCTGGTACAAAAAGCAATTCAAGGCAGCTGCCATCAGCTGGCTCAGTGCCTTCCCTTCAGAATTCTAACCGTTTGCATGTCCCAGCACAGAGGTGGAGTGCCATTATAAGCCAGCCGAACAAAGAAAATTTACATCAAGATCACGTCTACAACTCCCTCGGCAGAAGAGTAAGCAATACAAAACCACAGGCATATGGCAGGTCACAGTCATCTTCCTCGGTTGTGGTCAACAGGTCTGGAGAAGCCATCATATATCCAAATGAAATGGACAAGAAAAAGCTCCACTTGAACAGGAATTTGGGATTCAACAGCTGTCAAACACCGGGTAGTGCGTCGGGATGCACAGGGCCAGATACGAGAAAGCAAATGCCTGAAAACTGTTCTGATATGATTCTGCAGGATTCTCAAAAGGTCCTGAGAGTGAACAGGGCCTCCCCTCTGACAGCACAGATGGCCACTCAGAACTACTTTTCAAATTTTAAAGATACTGAAGAAGAAGGAGATGATGATGACTATGTTGAAATAAAGTCTGAAGATGAGGGATCTGACTTGGAGGCTTCTCAGAACCAAGAAAGGAAATCCGATCCTAAGCTGCATACTGCAGATGCTGCTCCATCTGAAATGCTCTGTGGTAAAACTGTCTCTTGTACTCTTGCAAAGCCTGCCAGCAGCAAACATGCTCTTACCCCATATCTGACTGCATATAGTGATTCTGATAAACTGAACGACTACCTGTGGAGAGTACCATCTCCTAATCAGCAGAATATTGTCCAGTCTTTAAGGGAAAAGTTTCAGTGTCTCAGTTCAAGTAGCTTTGCTTGATGCTTTCAGCAATTTCTGTACTGCCTTATTGTGACAGAGTATATACCAGGACAGTCAGTACTGGCATAATGTATTTCTACAATATTACACAATCATTGTATCACAGTACTACTGTAAATAGATGTAAAATGTATCTTTTCAAGATGGTTTAGAATCGTGGAAGTGAAAAGGGCCACATGCACACTGTGTCTGGAGTCTGACTCCATAGTGCAGGGGGACTTCTCATGTCCTCTTTAACCTTCATGTCTTCCCTTGTTACGTGCGATATCCTTTGATTCTTACCATCAAACCAGGTGTGATGCCACTTGATTCTTAAACCATTGTATCTCATGGGAGCCTTAGTATTTGGACTTCTGAGTTGGTGACCAGTGTTCTGCATCTAAAATACCCACATGATTATAATGGTTACATACGGGAGCATTTAGGTGAGCAACTACTCCCATGTATGTGGGATTTCTGAGCTGGGTTCTGGTAGTTACACCAACATGCTACGTGTGCAGTTGCACATACTTTTTGCACGTTACTTTTTGACAGACATATTCCAAGTCTTGGGACCAATGCATACGCTACATTGCTTTCGAACAGGCTTCTTATATTCTAAACAAAATCTTACCTTAGTGTTTGTGAGGGATGCCAGACTGGTAGCTCTGTGTCTGAAGCCTTTTCTCCTTTTTGTAACTGCACAGTAAGTGGAGGATGGGCAGTGAGAGATCTTTATGTGAGTCTGTTGATGTGACACAGTCCTTGCCTGGAGGATGCTTTTGGAGCTTCCCCTGTAAAAGGGGAGCTCCACTGCTCGTGAAGATGGCTGGATTGAGTTCAGTGGTGGTGTTTGTAACAAGCAGGCCAAAATTTGAGTATCTTGTAGCACAGAACCAAGAATTGTAGAGCTACTGGTATGAATTTGTCGAGTAGCTGTGTTTTGTACGCAGTGGCCAGCAGGGCATTTGTTTGAGTCTCAGAGTGAGTACCCTAAGATAGAAATTGGGGCTTTGCCGAATGTTTGGGTGAAATACAAATAATGCAGCATGTTTGGTCCTTAGGATGTTTCAGCAATACCTCTGCTGAGTGACAAGCTGCCTTACCCAGGAAATATATCTTCTGTAGTAGGAAACAATCCTTCCTGGCAGAGAGAGCTAAAATAGGTATTTTCTAAACCATCTGCGGCTGACTCTAACCCAATTTATGTACAATCAAAAGGATCTTAAAAAATGAGAATGCATTCCATTCTTCTGGAAATCATGCATAGAAAAAAACCACTGGAGTTTTCCGTGAGACCTAGCTTTCCCATACGATGCACATTTGCTCCCCTTTGTCATCTCTGTTGCACAGGTTTGGATTCTGTTACTTGAAAACATTGTACCTAAAGGAAAGCCTAAATATCTCTACACTGATCTTGTGTGACTTTTGCTCTTTTTTGGTGCTTAAATTCTACAGATCACATGGATAAAGCCAGTACAAAGTTAAAGATACCACTAAATAGAAGAGTTTAATTGAAATACTATTTTTATTAATCTCCTCAGCTACAACAGAGCACTGTACATCCAGAACAGCTATTTGTTACACTGGTTACCATAAGGAAAACCTGAAGTTAACAGTGTTTAGGTAATTACTTGTAGACTAAGATTTAAGGACTTGAATTTGTTAGAACTGATTAAATTATTTACTGCGCATATCTTGCATTGGCTGGGAATTGTTGTTTTGAGAGCTGGTCGGTCACGGTACTTACTAGCTCATCCCACAGGGATACTTGTTACAGTCATCACATCCACTGTGATAGGACCTGCAGCTATCTAGTAAAATCCGATTGAGAAAGAATGTTGTACATATTTAAGATGACGAAGTGTAGCAGAGCCCGTATTTATTAAATATAGCTTGTAAAGTATTGTAAATATGAATAGAAGTTAAATCTGTGCTTTACCTGTGCACGTCTAGATTTGTTTAAACGCCTAGGGGAATGTTGTTTAACTCGCATCTCATGCAGTCAGCGGAGTTGGGGGCGTGGGAGTGGGGAGCCAAAAAAAAAAAAAAAAAAAAGAAAACGACAGAAAAAGGGACTTCTAGTCTGTAACTTCTCCCAGGGACCATTTCATACTATTTTTAATAAACGTTGAGTATGCAAAAGCTTTGCGTAGCGTTCTTGGTGGCGGGGAGGGGGGTGTAGGAAGAGCTGGGGGGGTGTCTGATGTTTGGGGGTGATTTGTGTGTGGGTTTTTTCTTGCCGGCAAGCGGAAGCGAATGGGGCTAAACGGAGGGGGGGGCGGGGACCTCTCCGAGCACCGCCCGGCTGCGGATAGCACCTCCCTCGCCTCGCTCGCCGAACCGACCCTGTCGCTGCTACCTCGCATCCCGGCGGAGGAATGAGAACCGCGGCGTTACGGCGCTGCCTGGCCCCGGCGCTCCCCGCAGCGCTGCCGCCGAGCCGCGGGCGGTGCGGGCCGGGGGGCGGGAGAGGGGCGGTGGCGGCGGCAGCAGCAGCGCGGTAAGAGAAGCACATGGGGAGGCGGTACCGGCTGATGCAACCGGGGGGCAGGAGGGGGGGGGACGGGAGGTAAAGGGACTTAAATTTTTTTTTTTTTTTTGCGGGGGAGAGTTTCTTCAGTGAGTGAGGAGGGCTGGTTTTTGGGGTATGTGATGCTCCACCGGGAAAGGGGGGCGACCTCGTATTAAAATATCCATCCTTCCTCCACCCCCACTCCACTTAATTCATCGTTTTGGTTTTATGTTTTGTTTTGTGGTGTTTTGGGGTTTTTTGTTTGTTTGTTTTTGGTTTTTGTTTGATTTTTGTTTGTTTGTTTGTATTTTGTGTTGTTTTGCTAGTTTGTGGTTTTTTTTTTCCGTGGCTGTTGTGTTACAGCATTTGCAGGCTTTACGTGGTGGCGGTGAAGGTGAGGCTGTGCACGGACTTGTGCCTGGAAAACGTGCCCTCTGTCGTTCCTCATCGCCCCCGCCCTACCTCCCACCCCTGTCCATTCACCCTCAGCCGGGACACTTTGTCTGTCACGGCATTGACCTGAATTGGTCACTGCCTTTTCTGCAAGGGAGGAGGGTATGAGCTAGCAAAAAAGTGCTCTAGGCTGTGTTTTTCTCTGTTAGTCTTGCCTTCTGTGGGGAACAGACAGACGTATCTTCCAGGGAGTGTCCTCCTGCCCATTGCGGGCAAGTATCATTTGCATGTGCAAAGGTACCAGACCTGGGAGCCACTTAACCAGAAAATTTTTCCAGAAAGCACTCCCAGTGCCTGGCTCCCACCGTTTTTTCCAAGAAGTGGTGTGGCAAACAGAGCTCCTCTGTCTCCCTGCTGCCCGCAGCTCTGAATAGCATCCATGAAAAGTGGCTGGTTTGCTGCTATTAGGGCTGGTGATGTCTGTGTGTAAAGCAACTCAGGTGTAGTGGCCTCTGCTTCTGTCACCACCTGGCCCTAGGGTGTGGAAATGTAGAACTCATCGAGGGCTCAGGGTATTGGATCCGTGCTATGCTTCCGGTGGTAGGGCTGGACAAGCCTTCTCATGAAACCATGTAGGCTTGTGATGACATTTTGGGCATGTCAGAGCAATGACACCTGTAGCTGTAAAACGAAGGTATTTTGGTCCGTTAAGTTTTTCTGTAGCTGCCTGCCAAAAGCCATCCTTCACAGTTTACATCTATCTGTAATTTTGGTGCTGTGCCTTAGTGTTTGACTAAGGTTTGTTTTGCTGACTAAGGTATGTTCCTGCTGACTCATGTTAGGAATATTAATTTTGCTAATGTTTTGCTTGTTGTTACTGTGTTGCAGTAAAATCACTGAGAATGCAAAGAAATCCTTGGCCTCTCTTAAGAAACAAAACCCTCGGCTTGAGCCAACACTTGCCATTATTCAGGTAAAGTATGCTTGGTGGCTGTGAGAGATCCCCTTCAGTATCACTGCTTGTCTGAACTTCAGAAGTGCATGATATTGAAAGCAACTTTTGTTCAAGCAAAGTGGTATTAGGAGGCAGTTCTACCATGCTCAAACTTCAGACTGTGGGAAAGGTTTGCAAAGGAAGGGAACGATTTTATCCCTTCCTCCTTTGGCTAACAGTCTTCCCCATTGTAAGTACAGATTGTCTTTTCTTACAGGTTATCTTGTGCTGACTGACACAATTGATTTGAAGTAAAAGCAGTCATTCTCAACCTTTTTTTTATCTTGAAGCTTTTGTTGCAGTCCTGAAAAAAGTTTATGTGCCTGAAAATGTGGCTTCCTTCCACCTCCCACCCCTGAAATAACATTGCCAGGCCTGCTTCCTGTTACCTTTGAGCAGCTGTATCTAAGGGGAGGACTGATGCCCTAAGGAGAAGAAAGCCACACTGAAAACTTCCAGTCAGCTTAAAAGGGCTTGTATGAAACAAATGCTCTGTGTAAAATGTCAGTATCTGTTACAAGTAGCAGCACTTCCTCAGGTGAAGCTATCCCATAGTAAACTGAGAACTGCTGTATTACTAACACCATGAAGGCCTCTTCTTTCCATGATGGTGGTGCTCCTTCTCTCATCTTGAGAGAGACAGTCAAACTCAGAGGTAAGGATTGTTATCCCAGCAAAGCTGAGAGATGTTCCTCTTTGATTTCTTGAGGTTTCAAGGCCGAGACATTTGGCATGTTCATCATTCTGAGTGAGACCCAGAGCCACGCAGGCAGAAATGCTTTTGTCCTGTTTCCTAGGATGGTTGGTGCCTTTGAGTGAATAAGCACTTTATCTCTGACCCAGTAGTTTTTAATTTTAAAACCTATTTTTAACTACTGACAGTGAGTCTATGAAATGCAGCACCAACTTTGAGTTGGTTTTCTAGCAAGGATGACCGAACAAGCTCTCCCATCTCTTTCCCCTGCCTCCCCGGTGATTTTGGTTAACGTTTTCAAATAGTCATCAAAGACTTTAAGGACTACTAGAAAACTGGTGATCTGTGTTCTCAGTGATCTATTGTTTCTCATTTCTGTCTTGTCTCCAGCCAGATATACTCTGAGCTGGCCCAGGTCAGTGAATCCCTCTGGACTGGAGAGGTCTGGGGAAGCTTCCATTCAGCCACATTAGTCCCTGAGTGTGGTTTTCTGTGTGGCCACAGGACTGTTTTATGCTGGCACAAGAGACATTGTCAGGATAGGAGAGAGCATTCTGGGAGGAGGGGGAGGTTCTGGCTCACTTTTAGGGCTTAGTTGGGATTTCAGCTGCATCAGTGTTTTGGTTTTGATCACAGGCTGTAAATGAATATCCCTCTTTTCCTGTTTATCCCACTTGTTTTGCATCGTGAAGTGGCCTAGATTCTTTTGGATGAAGTTCACCCAAATTATGTTCTCCAGCTGTTGGTCACCATAGCTCTAGTCTGGTTGTAAGGACCAGTACTGGGAATGAGGAGTTGCAGAGTAAGCTGGTCTGGAGTGCATTTTTTACCTCTTGAAAACTGAATTGATACCTACATTCTACCTACATTGCTTATTATCTGTGTTGAACTTCGGCTGGACTGAAAATGACAGCAAGAAATAATTACTAGCTGTTGCTTAATTTTGTTAAACTGAAACCTTGTAGCAGAAAGATCCTGGTTAGAATTGGAGCTGTTGCCCTGCAAAGCTCAGCAAAGAACCAACGGCTCCCCTGAACCCCATGCCTGCCCCTGACTTTGCCTGTGCCACCCTGTTTGTGACACAGATGGGTGTGGAAGCAATCAAGTTTTAGAGAATCACCACCAAAGGTATTGGAAAAAGAGATGTTAATATAAATTTGTAAAAGCAGAGCTTGACAGAGTTTCATGGCAGGGTTCACTATATGGAAGAAACGTATAAAGGTTGGAATTGGGTTGGAGTGGAATTGGATTGGATTGGAAGGATTTGGAAGAAATTATTTATATAGAGATAGGAGAAATCAAGTCAGGACTGGGTTTTTGGGGATCAGGGAAAATGAATGAGGGAGCACTTACCATTGAGTTACAAGATCCAGTAAGAATCCTTTTGCTTGCTTAGGTGCAGCTGGATCCAGACTTGGTCAATGGCTTATGTCTAATAAAGGGTTAAGGAAAACGTCTCATTGAGTCATGAGCTTCAGGGTGGACCCTCTTGCTTTCTAAACTCCTACTTGGAGAGGAGTTTAGATGTGGCTAGATCCACTCCTAGCTCCAGACTTGGTTAATGGTTTATGTCTAAAGGGATTAGGTGTAGAGATTTCAATGTACTGTCTAATCTTCCCGATTCACTGCACTTGCAATTGAAACAAGAACAATGTTGGGCCCGCTGCCCTTGTCACTAAAGCAAGAACAATGTTGTCTGGTGCAGTCATTGTAACATTGTTATGCAGCCTGGGGCTGGGGTGTCTGCACCACCGTAGTGGTTTGTGATGGGAACCGGTTCAGGGCAGGGGCTTTCTGTGCCCACACAAAGGTGATTGTTCACCAGTGCTGCAGGAGCAGGAAAATTACAGGGCACAGTGCTGAGCCGCTGGTGGCTTCATTGCAATTTTACCCCTTGAGCAGTCCTGGTGGGTTATGCATCAGTATGGGGATGCAGTTCCACGCTGACTGGCGTGGGGGAGCAGCTGCTGAGCTCTCCTTAGTCCTGTCTCTTCCCTCGCCACAGTGTGAGCTCCACGGGTGTTCTCAATGCAGCGGCCTCCGTTCTGCCCTCACCCCGAGCTGTCAGATACGGGGAGTGGGAGACTTGCGCAGTGCCAGGGATGTAGGCAGTGGGAGCCAGAGCTGCTTCTCTCCACAAAGCCTTCCTTTTTGAATGCCTTTTTTTTTATTTATTTATTTATTTTTATTGTCAGCAGTCTTGAATCACTGGTAACTGACAGGTTAATAAATTGTTACAAGCTTCAACCAAAACAATTTTGGGTGATTCCAGCTGCCAGTCAAAGCTAGTGCTGGCAGCTAACCATGAAGTGAGTCACTCAGCTCTGATGGAAAGTCACTGTCACTGAGTCTTGTTATAAAACCTACATAGAATTTATTAATGAAATTGTACCATTCTATTTAAAATTATTTATTTTGGTTCTGTTATCCGGGTTTCAAGACATGCTATATATATAATCGTATAGCTGTAAGAAGCGCTTTATTCATTTCTTTATGAAGCCACTAACATTTTTGAGGGTGAAACCCTTACTGATCTGCTGGTAGGAGGTTGCTAGTTCTTGATACTGAATTCAACCTATTATTGTTACTATATATGAAAAGATTTGGAGAGCCTCCTAAGATTCAATAGTAAGTAGAAGACAAAAATTCAGCTGTCGGTATTATGGTAAATATCATAATATATAAGGTGCATATAAGTGTAGAGACTTCAGGGAGGAAGATTCCTGGGTGAGATGGTCTCCTGGGCAAATCTACCCAGTAGATACTTCTGTCCTAGCACAGGTGCCTGCTGACAACTGAGGAACTGATCACTTCTCTTCCTTCTATATTGACAGAACAGACTGTAATACATGAAAATGGTATTTCATCTAATTTTTAATGGTGAGGCAAACCAGTGTTGTCAGATGATACAGGGACACAGCAGGAAATCTTAGTGTTGCTGTTGTCCATTTCATCCTTGTTATATGGATGAATGGAGAACAGTATCTTCAGATTAGTATCTTTCTTATGCAGGACACTTTTGTTATAAAAGCAGCCACAATTGTCTCTAAAAGCCAGGCTAATATCAAGACACAAATTAATCAAGTCAAAATATATATAATAAATGCCATTCTACTTCTTTCTTAGGATTGCTAAGCTTCTTATTTGTTGGAATGCTAGTAGACACAAACATCCTCACTACGTTTCTTGCATAGACCTGTGCATTAGTGTAGTCCACATTTTTAAATGTAAATTTATGATTTTAAAACTTAGTTTCTGTTTTGTTCCCCAAGGCATGTAACGATCGTTTGACTCAAGAAATAAACAAGAATTTTGCTGAAGAGGTAAGCTTTAGCTGATGCACTTGGTGTTAATCATGAGCTCCTTGCCTTTGGCACTTAAGAAGCATTTTCTTTTGACAGGTTGGTCTACATGTTATTCACACCTGTCTCCCTGAAGGCAGCAGCAAGGATGAGGTAAGTATCTGAAAGACTCTTCCTTTTTTGCTTTCATCAGAAACTTGTGTTTTCTGCTGGTGTTTGTTATCACTTTGAACTGATCTCTGTTAACTCAGATAGGGGTTGGAATTGCTTCAGTTGAAATAGCAAGTGTTATCTCCATATTGGCCAGCGTGGGAAAAAAGGGAATTAATGGTCTTGCCTGCTGTCCCCTGGCAAGCTGAGGCAGAATCAGCAGAGTAATGTTTTGTTTTCATTCTGGTGCTTAATTGCAATGTCCTCTCATACCAGCATGGATATCTTGTCTCCCACGGTTGCTCTTGTGACTGAACTTGATTCTTGCCCCCCCAGTTCAGGGAAATTAAAGATTAATTGATTTGGATGATGGTGG
Source organism: Heliangelus exortis (assembly GCF_036169615.1). Taxonomy (NCBI): domain Eukaryota; kingdom Metazoa; phylum Chordata; class Aves; order Apodiformes; family Trochilidae; genus Heliangelus; species Heliangelus exortis. The sequence continues at coordinate 50,923,081 of NC_092424.1, forward strand.
TGGTGTTTGAATGCATTTGCTTGTTTATTGATCTTGTAATGCTTAAAGTATGTATTAAAAATTCACCCATCCCAAATCACTGGAGGGCCAAATTCTTACCTTGTCAAAGGCATTAGGTTGGGGGCACAGCACTACTAGTAGCAAGTATGTTTTAAATACAGCAAATCATATTATTATACATGATCCTAAGGCATCAAAAAGTAAAAACACAGCAAAGGAATGTGTAGTGAAAGATGCCAGAGTTCCCAGAGAGCCTCCTTGTGCTAGGAGAGTTTGATGATCCTGCAGTCTTGTGGGTTTTGTGTACTGTTTTGTATTTGGTACACTTTGTTTATAAAACGTTACCGACTTGCAAGCTTCTCAAGAACAGCTTCCAGATAGATAGAGAGGAACTTAAAGTGAAGAATTTCAGGAGTCTGGTTTTGTTGATGAATAGACAGTTACCCATTTAAGAAAAGAAGGCTTTTGAAATAAAGATCAAATACACTTTGCTGTTAGTAAATACATTTTTATAGGAAATAGGTAAAATACATATATTCAGGGTGCAGCAGTTGTTGCACTTACTTTGAAGTAATAGGAAGTAGCTGAGCTGGGTATGAAAAGAGAAAACCAGAGTATTTTTGCTACTTTAATAAAGTTACTTCCAATACAGTTCATAACAGTTTGTTTCCTCCCTTGATTGCTCACTACGAAAAAGTTTTGTTCCTCTGTTGAAATCCACATGGTAGCCCACATTCCCTGGTTTGGGAAGGCAGGTGGGATTTTGATACTGTGCATTTTTTGTTCTACTGTAGGTCCCTGTGTACAGTAAAAATGAATTAATCCAATGAGATTACTTCACTCTGAATGAGTTGCAAGTGTTTTAAATGCTGTGATGATGAAAAGCTGAATTAAAGTAATATGCAAGGAAGATGGAAAATGGAATTATTTTCCCAGGAAGCAGGAATATAATTTGACATTAATTAGATTCAGGCTCTTTATGAATTATGTTTCCTTTAATTGCTATGTAAGCCTCCAACATTTTGTAGCATCTCAGGATTTACTTTCTCATCTTACTCATCCTACTGCTATAACAGGATCAATATATGTGCCTGTTTCTGTCTCAGAAGTCAGCAAACTAGAAGGGTATTTCTATACCAGTGACATGCTTGATTAATTTTTGTTAACGTGAAAATAACACACTCTCTTGGTTTGGAGTTGCAGATACTCCGGGGCTGTAGTCTAACCCCTACAAAATTTCCCTACCTTAATGTTGATTGGATAGGAAGTGTGTGGGCACTTAAGTTTGCAATTATATTGAATAATTTCCATGCAAAGCATTTTAGGAAAGTGTGGTACTAGCTAAGGAAAAAAAGGCATACTCATTTTCTGCTGGATATTAATACAGTGAATGTAGTGATTGCACACTGATTTAATTTATATTGTGGAAAGAAATGCTCACGTGACATTGCTCACATGGCAAAACTTTAGCATGTTTTATTCCATTGTGTTCTGCATGGTTACAGCAGACTAGCCTATATGACTATGGATCAGTGTTGCACTTTAGAGATGAAGCAATCAGGAGTAGGTAGTACAGTCTCAAATGTGAAATATGAACAATGATAAAATATTTGAACTCACATTTGGTTCACTACTTGAAATTCATAAACTTCTGCACAGTGCCTTTTCAACATTACAATTCTTCACTCACCCTTAGGACCAGGGTGTTTTGAGACAGAAAACTGATAACAATATATGCTAGTTTCGTAAGAACAAATTGTCTCTTCTATAACTTTTTTATATTATATAATATAATTATATTATTTATTATAATTATAATAATTATTATTATTATTATATATTATAATTAATATAATATTATATATTATAATATATAATATAATATTATTATATATTATATATAATTATTATAATTATTTATATTTATATAGAAGTTATAACTTCTATAACTTCTATAACTCTTCTATAGCTATTTAAGTTTTTTCAGTGTTACAACTTTTTGTCCATGTTCTCTGTTGGGACACAATCTGGTCCTGGTTTGAACTATGCTTTAGCCGAGGCTTCTTATTTCTAAAAACATCTTCTAAAGCCACTACAGTGTCAAGATTTTGCTGAGATTTTGAACAGTGAAATAAAAAATTACTTTGGCAGTGTATTGTAATGTAATATGTGTTGGATTTGCGAAATATTTAGAATAAAGTCAGGGTGGCTTAATTTGGTAAGCCATGGAAATATAAAACAAGAAAAGTGATTATTGCTTTTTCGTTTAGAAGTAGCAGTAATATGTGAGGGAAGGAAACATGGCCCTAAGGTAGTTTTACAATATAGGTTTTATCCCCTTCTTATTAGAATCTTCTTTTGTCTGTTTTTCTGATCTTTAATGCTTTTTATTATTTTCTAGATTGTCAATGAAATCTTGAGACTTAATGAGGATCCAAATGTGCATGGCCTTGCCCTTGACCTCCCAGAAAGCTTATATAGCAGTAAGGTATTAAATGCTGTGAAACCGGAGAAGGATGTGGACGGGTAAGTGGGGCACTGAGAAATAATATCAGGAGACACGAGGCTGATGGCTCTGTAAAATCAATTTTCCCCTGTGCTTTTCTTTAATGGATTCTTCACTCAATGTGTCTAGCTGTGCTATTGAGCAGTGATAAAAGATGCTACTGAATCAATTAGTCTTGCTGAAGTAGTTTTGATTCATTATATTTTTAATCTTTATATACTGCATATTCAGAACATGATCATTTCAAAGAAGTAAAAAACTAAGTTCTGATTTGCTGATGATACTTAAGGTATTCGAGTACTTCAGCAATACCAATGGTAGTCACAAAGTACTGAACACAACCCCCAAATTTTTCACAAGAAGGATTGATTGCAAAGGTGCAGAGAAGGTTTTAATTTCCTTACAGCTCTCTCTCACAGTGGGAGAGTAGGCTGTAACAGTTAGGGCCAATTAGTGGAACTTTCTGATCAGTCATGAGTTGCACTGCGCTCTGGAGAGGCCACTGGCATAATTTAGGTGTCCGGGTTACCATTTTGCTGTTCTTGCAGCCTTCTTGCTCTTAGTTTCAGACTGTGGGCCATTTTTCAAACAATATTTTAAATTTTTTTCTATCTCGTCTTTTCACATCAGAAAAAGAAATCTTCCAAATTAGTTACCTTCCTGTTATCTGGAGTACTGGAGGTTGACAGAAAATGGAAATTCGGAGCATCCTTGTGTATCAGGGAGAGCACAGTGCATGAAGCACTGGAACGCCCAGGATCCTCCCAGCAAGGCAGCCTGGGACCAGAAGGACACATTGCCTCTGGCTCAGCTTGGCTCTAGCAGCACTGGTCTGGTTCCACTGCAGCCACTGAGGTGTTTTGGCCCAAAATGCCATGGGTAGTGCATCGTGATGTGTTTCATGTGCTCGTGTGACTTGTTCTAACTCCCAGATCCCTTTTGTGGCCTCTCTTGAGGCTCAGTATTTGTCTTATTGGCATGTGGGATGATACAAATTAGCCACAGTACATGACTGTCAAAGGATTTACTTTTATGAGATGTATTTGCACTTGGGATTAGTGGTTAGCCATGTTACAAGTTTTACTGAGGATTTGTTGCACAAATGTTTTCTTGTTATAACAAATTGCCGTATTTTTCCACTGCAGATTATCTGATGTAAACCTAGGACGCTTGGTACGTGGTGATGTTTCTGACTACCTAGTTCCTCCTACAGCGTGTGCTGTCATGGAGCTTCTTGAAGATTTAGGTGAGACATTCTATCATAATTATTATAGTAATTTTATCTGAACTAATTTTCTCAGTTTTATTCCTGACTGAGAGACGAATATGATCTCTTTACCTTGTGGTGTTTTCTGGGTTATGTTCTTTACCCACTCAACATATATTTGTCTCCTGATAGTGAGGAACCTCAGTGAGATCTGAGGTAAATTACATTATACGTGAGGTATATTACATATATATTACATTATATTGGCAGAAATGAGTCTCAGTCATAGAGATTTTGGAGATTAGGCAGAGATTACCCACAATATGCATATTTAATCTCACTGAAGTCACTGGAGACATCTGAGTCTTCTAAACCAAAAATACAAACATCACTTTAGGGATTTCACTTGGCAATTTTGATTATTGTCAATATTTGGAGAAATCCAGGTCTGCCTGTAAGTAACTGCAGAGTGAATCTTTTGGCTTGGGTTGTATTGTGTAAATGTTAATACTGAAATGGCAAATGTAAACAAGTGGCTGTTAGTTTAAGGCAGTGTCTCTGAAGTAGTCTCCTTGATAGTAATCCATAATGTTAGAGACAAGGATTTCTGTAGCAGAACTGTAAACAGGAGGTCAAATGTACTTTGTAACAAATATGAATGAAAAGATGTGTGCAAATAAAATAGCAGAGAACCAGAAGAGCAGTATGTGCCTATTAGAACCAGAGAGTCTCTGGGAAATAACTTAAAACCTGAGGGTTTTTTTCCACATGTGCTCTTAAAGAGTAACCTGTGATGCCCCAGCTGCTGCTCTCCTGGCCCTTCTGGAGGGCTCCGGTACCGGGTGGCCTGGTAAAGGCGGGGAGTTCCTGTGCTCCAGTTCTGCAGCCCAACAGAGCCTGGTGCTGGTACCGCTGCGGTGAGGGCAGGACAACAACTTTCCTTGTGTCACACAGGTGGGAAGACGGTGCTGCTGGTGGGAGCTGTCGGGGCGCCAGGGGCCGCCCTGCAGTGCTTGCTGCAGAGGGAGGGAGCGGCCACCCTGAGCTGCCCGTGGAGAGACCCTCAGCTGCAGGCCAAGGTGGGTGCTCTTCTGTCTCCTCCTTCCCCGGGCCATGCAGCATCCCTGGCGTCCAGGCATCCCGGATGGAGGCCCCTGTGGCACTGCTCCCCCTAATGGCTGTTCCCCGGGTGGCACTGGAAGTCACCGGTGGCCAATGTGGGTTAGGATTTTTTCACTTCTCCTTTGCTGCTTGCTTAGGACTGGTGCTCAGGCAAACAGGGGTCTCTACCAGAATCACAGGCACAGAAGCATCACGGTTGGAAATGACCTCTAAGATCATTGTGTCCAACCGTCAAGATTCCCCACCCCAAACCAGAAAACAAAAACCAACAAAGCAACCAAAATTATGTATCACCATGCCCAGGACAGCATGTCCTGAAGTGTCTCATCAACACTGTTTTTAAACACCTCTGGGGGTCATTACTCTACCATCTCCCTGGGCAGCCAGTTCCAGCACCTGACTACTCTCTCAATAAAGAAATTCTTCCTAATATCTACTCTAAACCTCCCCTGATGTAACTTTAGGCCATTTCCTCTAGTCCCATCATTTACTTGGCCAACACCTGCCGCCCCACAACCTCCTTTAATGGAGCTGTAGAGAGCAGAGAGCCTCTTCTGCTGTAGAGAGCTCAGCCTCTTCTTCTCCAAACTAAACAATCACAGTTTCCTCAGTTTCCTATGAGGAAGTCTCTTCATAGGACTTGTTTTCCAGACCCTTCATGAGCTTGGTTGCTCTTCACTTGGATGTGTTCCAGCAACTCAATATCTTTCTTGCTGTGAAGGGCCCAGAACTGAATGCAGTGCTCAAGGTGTGGCCTCACCACTGCCAAATATTAAATATGGAGCAGCAGCTGCTATAACTTCATTAATTTATACTAGTAGCTGTAAAATAAATAATTCAGTGTTACAGCTTAAACATTTTAGGTTTCCCTTTTTCTCTATCTTGGTGCTAGAGATGCCTTTCTTCTCGTCCTGTGATATATTCATCTCTATAAAATTACTTTCACTGAGTTTGTCTTAAAGGTTTGAAAATGCTGCCTCTTTTGTGACAAGGAGGATTGCAGTCTTTACCTTCGAGAAGAATTGTAAAAGGATTCAGAGTCTTAATTTGAAGACTTTAATTTACATGGTCTTCCTGGTTGTTTCTTGCAGAGCATTTAACAATGACTTCAAAGTTGGTCTGACTTCCTCTAAAACTTCCCAGTTTGTCCCTTAGCCCCAAACTCTATAGAGTAATGCAGCTGGGAATGTGTTGTCCTTTAGTCATGTGCAGAGCGGATCCAGGTATTACCTGTAGAAGAGACACATGTATTTCAGGGGCTGTCTGGAAGCCGCTGTAGGGGTGCGGTGGGAGGGACAACTCTATTGTTG